>NW_007256046.1:154036-155206 GCF_000164805.1 Carlito syrichta
CAGTAGGGGGATTGCAGGGTCATATGGGAGGTTGATATTTAGAGATTTTAGGAATTGCCATACTGTTTTCCACAGAGGTTGCACTAGTTTACACTCTCACCAACAGTGTAGGAGTGTTCCCTTTTCACCACACCCTCTCCAGCAGCTGTTATGTCTTGAGTTGTTGATAATTGCCATTCTGACTGGAGTTAGGTGGTATCTCAGTGTGGTTTTGATTTGCATCTCCCTGATGATTAGTGAGGTTGAGCATGTTTTCATGTGTCTGTTGGCTGCTCAGATGTCTTCTTTTGTGAAGTGTCTGTTCATATCTTTTGCCCATTTTATAATGGGGTTGTTTGTTTTTTTCTTTTCAGCACATTTGAGTTCCTTGTAGATCCAAGATGTTAAGCCTTTGTCAGACCTGGTGCCGGCAAATACTTTTTCCCAGTCTGTAGGCCATCTCTCTGCTCTCTTGATGGTTTCTTTGGCTTCGCGGAAGCTTGTCAGTTTAATAAGGTCCCACTTGTCTATCTTCTCTTATGATCTGTGGGTTTCGGGTTTTGTTCAGGAATTGGATGCCAACTCCAATTTCCATGAGGTTATGTCCTTCATTTTCTAAGGTTCTTATGGTTTGAGGTTTTACATTTAGGTCTCTGATCCATTTGGCGTTAACCTTTGTGCATGAGGATAGATAGGGGTCCTGTTTCAATCTTCTGCATGTGTCAGCCAGTTTTCCCAGCACCATTTACTGAATAGGTTCTCCTCTCCCCAGTGGTAGGTGGTGGAGGCTTTGTCAAAGATGAATTGGTTGAGAAATTGAGGTTTTGCTTCTGGAATCTCAATTCTATTCCATTGATCTATGTGCCTGTTCCTATACCCATACCAAGCTGTTTTGATGATTGTAGCTTTATAGTAAAGTTTGAAGTCTGGTAAGTTGATACCATCTGCTTTTTTTTTTTTTTTTTTTTGCTGAGTATTGTTGTGGCTATTCTTGGATGTTTGTGTTTCCCTATGAATTCCTTTGTTGTTTTTTCTAGGTCTGAGAAGAATGTTGCTGGTAATTTGATGGGTATTGCATTGAATCTGTAGATTGCCTTAGGTAAGATGGACATCTTCACAATGTTGATTCTTCCAATCCATGAGCATGGGATATTTTTCCACCTGCTTGTGTCATCTTTGATTTCTTTGAGC
>NW_007256046.1:155226-158024 GCF_000164805.1 Carlito syrichta
CATTTATTTTGTATCCCGAGACTTTGCCAAAGGCCTTTATCAGTGTAAGGAGGTTTTTGACAGATTCTCTTGGGTTTTCAAGGTACACAATCATATCATCTGCAAAAGAGAGATAACTTGACTTCCTCTTTTCCTATTTAGATACCCCCGATTGCCTTCTCTTCTCTGATTGCTTGAGTCAGGACTTCCAATACTATGTTGAACAGGAGGGGTGAGAGTGGGCATCCTTGTCTTGTTCCAGTTTTCAAGGGAAATGGTTCCTATTTTTGTCCATTTAGGATTATGTTGGCTGTGGGTTTCTCGTAGAAGGCTTTTACTATTTTGAGGTATGTTCCCCTTATGCCTAGATGTTTGAGAGTTTTTATCAAGAAGGGGTGCTGGATTTTATCAAAAGCTTTTTCTGCATCTAATGATATAATCATGTGGTTTTTGTTTTGACATCTGTTGATGTATTTAATTACATTTATGGTTTTACGAATGTTGAACCAGCCTTGCATCCCAGGGATGAAGCCTACTTGGTCATGATGGATTATTTTTGAGATGTATTGTTGAATCCGGTTTGCTAAGATCTTGTTGAGAATTTTGGCATCTATGTTCATCAAAGATATTGGCCTATAGTTCTCTTTCTTTGTTGGATCTTTACCTGGCTTGGGTATCAATGTGATGTTGTCTTCATAAAATGATTTGGGAGAGTTCCATCTTTTTCAATTGCCTGGAACACCTTCAGTAGGATTGGTATCAGCTCCTCCTTGAATGTCTTGTAGAATTCTGCTGGAAAGCCATCTGGACCAGGGCTTTTTTTTTTGTAGGTAGTTTTCTTATTACGAAGTCAATTTCCTTGATTGTTATTGGTCTATTTAGGGTCTCAATATCTTCTTGTTTCAACCTAGGTAGGTTGTGTGATGTCAGAAAATCCTCCGTTTCCTTAAGGTTTTCAAGTTTGTTTCCATACAAGTGTACGTAGTAGTCTCTAATGATCTTTTGTATTTCTTCAGAGTCAGATGTGACTTCATCTTTTGTGTTTCTGATTGTGCTGATTTGGGTTTTTTCTCGTTGTTTTCTTGGTCAGTCTAGCTAGGGGACCATCGATCTTGTTTATCCTTTTGAAGAACCAGCTTTTTGTTTCATTGATTTTTTTGTATTATCTTTTTGTCTTCTATGTCCTGGATTTGGGTTTCTATTTCAATGATCTGGATTCTTCTGCTGAAATTAGGGTTTTGGTGGTCTTGTTTTTCCAGCTTTCTTAGGAGGCTTGTTAGGTTGTTAATTTGTGTTTCTTTCCATTTTCTTCATGTGTGTTTGTAGGGATATAAATTCCCCTCTTACTATAGCTTTTAAGGCATCCCAGAGATTTTGGTAAGATGTTTCTTCATTTTCATTTGTTTACAGGTATCTTTTGATCTCTGTTTTGATTTTATCATTGACCCAGGAGTTGTTTAGCATCATGCTGTTTAGTGTTCATGTCTTTGTTGGTTTTGGGGGGACCTTGTTGGTGTCAATGTTTATTTTTATTCCACTGTGGTCTGAGAAGGTTCATGGTAGAATTTTGGTCCTTTTAAATTTGCTTATGCTTGATTTATGGCCAAGTATGTGGTCGATCTTAGAATACATTCCATACAGTGATGAGTAGAATATGTATTCTGTGGTCTTTGGATGGAGTGTTCTTTAGGTATCAATTAAGTCCATTTGGTCCAGAGTCACATTGAGGTTCTGGATCTCCTTGTTGATTTTTTGTCCTGATGATCTGTCTAGGGTTGTGAATGGGGTATTAAAGTCCCCAGTTATGATGGTGTTAGAGTCAGTATCTTTCTTTAGTTTTCCTGGAAGTTGCTTTATGAAAGTTAGTGCACCTATGTTGGATGCATATATGTTTAGGATAGATATTTCTTGTTGATGGAGTGAACCTTTTATCATTATGTAGTGGCCCTCTGTATCTTTTTTAATTTTTGATAGCTTAAATGGTATTTTGTCTGAAATTAGGATCATGACTCCTCCTTTGTTTTGTGTTCCATTCGCCTGAAAATTTGTTTTCCATCCTCTTACTTTGAGTCTGTGTATGTCCTTTCTAGTGAGATGGGTCTCTTGAAGGCAGTATATTGTTGCCTGGTGATATTTTATCCATTTTGCCATTCTATGTCTTTTCAGTGGTGTATTTAATCCATTCACATTCAGGCTAATTATTGAAATATGAGAGTTGGTCCCTATCATAGAGTTCTTATAGAGTTGTTGTTCATCCACTTGGTTTATTTTTGTATTTCTTTTGGTTTTGGTTCATGCATATTTTATTCTTTTCCCTGTACTCTTGTGAAGAACATTGTTCTTTTTTCCTTTTCTTCTGTGTTTAGTACTTTCTTAAGTGTTTCATGTAGAGGTGGTTTGGTGGCAGCATAAGTTCTTAGGGATTGGATATATGGGAAAGATTTTAATTCTCCCTCACTGATGAAGCTTAGCTTGGCCGGGTAAATTATTCTTGGTTTAAATTGTTTGTCTTTTAGGACTTTGAAGATAAGGCTCCAAGCTCTCCTAGCCTGCAGGGTTTCTGTAGATAAATCTGCTGCTATTCTGATTGGTCTTCCATGGTAGGTGATCTGGTCTTTTTCTCTTGCTGCCTTTAGGATTTTTTCTTTTATGCCTACTTTGTTTAGGTGAATTATTATGTGTCTAGGAGTTGGTCTTCTCATTTGTTGTCTTGCAGGGGTTCTCTGAATCTCTTGTGTTTGAATTTTTGCAACACTGATTAGATAAGGGAAGTTTTCTTGAATGATCTCATGGAAAGTTTGTTCCAATGTAGTCTCTGT
>NW_007256046.1:158304-165440 GCF_000164805.1 Carlito syrichta
AATGTATATGCTGATTCTAGCATCCACAAACAGGTGTATGAGCACACTGGAACCTATTTCCCTCTGCCTTACAATCTGTCCGTGCAGCAGTATATAGTCTTGGTCCCTAGTTTAAGAAGGGGGGTATAAAAGAGGAAAATAATGGAGGAAGGGGGATCAATAAGAAGTTAGAAAGAGAGAAGAACGAGGGGGAAAACTGACATACATACCAACTAACAGGTGAGAAAGAGACACAAGACCAGAAAGAAGTGAAAAAAGACACGTAAGAAGGATTCCCTAAAGAATACTGATAGCTACACAGAGACAGACCAATAAAATCAAGAAACAGTGTAAGCCAGAAGCAAACAACAAATGTGATCAAAACAAACAGTCAAAATGATAAAATCATAAGTCCAATAAGTGATCAGACTAAAGTCACTTCAGCTCTGATCTCCAGCCTCTCCCCTTTATTTTCCGTTGCAGGCAGCTAGATTTACTCGCAGTTTGGGTTTGTTTTTTTTGTGTTTTTTTTGTTGGCTGCCTGGGGGTTGCTTTTGTCTGATTCAGCGCAGGTGTGGGGCTTTGTCTCCTGTTTCGCAACGTTACCTTAGGAACTGAGGCAGGGTTTGTTGATAGGTGGGTGGGGCAATGGAAGTCTCTGCCTGGAGAATGGCCGAGGCAGTTTTTGCAGATCCATTTCTCTCCACTTGTCTGGGTCCCCCAGCTTGGGGTCACATGCTGAGTGCCTCAGCCAGGGTGGGCCCAGAGCTCCAGAACTCCAAAGCTCCAAAGGGCAGGCGGTGAGTGGCAAGAGTGGCCCTGGGCCTCCCACAGGTACTTCAACCAGGAATGGGACCGATGTCTCTGAGGGGTGGGCACCCAGAGCCTCCCTGAGTGACCAGCGACTTGGTGCTGGGTGCTTGGGGGGGAGACGATGTAGCCAGGGAGGGAGCTGGGACCCGAGACTCCCACACGCACAGTGGAACAGCAGCAGCAGGGGGCCACAATATCCGGCCCTGTGTGGACCCGAAGGTCCCTGGGCCTCAGACCAGCATGGCTGGTGGTGGGCTGGGGGATAGGGGAAGAAAAGTAAGAGTCTTTTTGGGAACTCACGTTCGGAGAATCTCACAAGTCCACCTATGCCATCTCCATCTTGTTCCCATCTCCAAAATCATTCTTCTGACCATATTTTAATACCTGTTTATTTGGATTTATCTGAAATTTGTTGAACAGTTCTTTGGTGGTAAGAATTTCTGGAAGTTTATTAAAAACACTATGGTATCATTCAGAGTACTTAATTTTCTAAATGGTATTCTGGTTCTTCAAGTTACTAGAGTAAATTGAGAGTTGGGATTGTTCTTTGGTTGGTAAACTTGGAATAAAACTGCAACAAACATGAAGACATTGATAGAAGTGGAAAGATTATTTCTTTCGAAGTTGTTTCACAAACACCATATTTCTATAAAGGTCATGCAAAGATTGGTCACATTTTTTAAAATTATGGGGTACAATTCAAGGTTAGGTATACAAATATTCATTGTGCAGGTACCCGTTGATAGGGTGTGCCCCCCCTTTCCAAAGTAGTTTCCCACTACTGCCAATACCACTCCCTGCCCCACATTTTTTTTAAAAGCAAGATTTATTGAGAGGACAGAAAAGCTCCCAGAATGGGAGGGGACCTGAGGGTGTTGCCTGAGATTGGTCATATTGAATGAAACTGGAAGCAATGAGTCATAAGATGGATGCAATGTATGAAGCACTTTCTGTGACCAAGTACTCCCTGGATTTCATCTGGATTATCTCTTTTAATCTTTACAATAGTCCTCAAGATGTTCTCATTGTATAAATAAAGAAATTGAGCTTTAGACAGAAGAAATAACATAGTTGCACAACTAAAAATGGTAAGTCAGGATTCAAACCCAGACAGCCAAACTCAAGAGCTGGTACTTTTTATTTACAATGTACTATGCTCTATCTGCATCGTCAGACTTTTAATTTTGATGGGGAGACTGGAACAATGCTTATTAAGATATCTCTGGGGAGAAATTGGCTATATACCCCCCACCACAACAGTAAGAACTTTACCAGCTTAATGAAGGGGGTGGGATTGGCAGTAAATACAGAAAGTGTCTCAACTTGTACATATCTGATAAGACACAAGCTACACAGCATGAAAACAAAATCAAGAACCTAAACCATTCCAGACATTTTTGTTCAGAAGAATTGTACTGAACATTTCTTTGATTAGGTATTTCTATAATTTTTATGAGTCTTTTAACACTGCTTCTCTACCAATCACAAAATTATCATTGTACTACAGCACTGTATCACAAAGATTAGAACAAGGCAATTCAGTAGATTTAAATAGCTTAAGGATGGGAAAATAAGGTAAGAAAAAGACTGAGGAATAATAAGGGAGTGGGCAGAAATAAAGTGCAGAGGGTTGGGATCTAGATTGGGTGAAAAGGCATAAATCTCTTATATTAAAAAGATTTATATTGTTGGTGTGCTGTTTTGATGGCTACTTCCCCTCTATTCAGTTATTGAAATGGTTGATTCAAAAGCACTTTAAGAGTGAACAAAACATTCAATCTGACTTAGTGATCCTGACAATCTAATGTGAATCTTTTGTCAGTTTTTCATGAATCTTTTTTTACTATATGGTCCTGTTCTCTTTTGCTATGTAACAAATCACCCCAAAACTTTGTGTCTTAAATCAATAGCAATAATTTACTTGGGGGCAGGGCTTTGCAGAGATGGCTCATTGCTGTTCCACACAGTTTTAGCTGGAATGACTCAACTGAAGGCTGGAAGATCCATTTTCAAGATGTCTCACACTCATTGTTCCAAGATGGTGCTGGCTGTCAGCTGAGAGTTCAGTCGATGCTGTGGAATGGAGGTCTTAGCCCCTTTTCTCATGAACTTCTCTATGGGATATAGTGGGCCAAGGTCTAAGGGACTTGCCTGTGGCATGGTGACGAGTTCCAAGAATAAGTTTTCAAAAGAACCAGCATAAACTGTTGCCTTTTAGGACATAACTCCAGAAGTCACACAGCATCACTGTATTTATGTATCTAGTCTACCTAAATTCAAGAGATGGAAACATAGTCCTTATCTCTCAGTGGAAGTTCATTAAAGTCACATAGTAAAAACAGCACGTGGAATGGGAGATATTGGTGTGACAGTTTTGGAAAATGTAACCTGCCACGCTGTATGTGTTCATTCATTCGTTGAGCACTGAATTCGAAGTTAAATTTTCAGTGGTGCAGAAAAACATACCCTTACTGGTATATATGGGGAAAATAGGTTTATTCAAATAATCACACAAATAGATATGTAATTTAACAATGAGGAATGAGAGACCCATGGTGCCATGAGGGAGTATGAGTAGGTCTAATAGGTCAGTAGAAGATCCTTTCCAGAAAAACAATTAAACTGAGATCTGAAGGATGAGTAAAGGTAGATTTCTCAAAGCGTTTTCTATGTACAAAGAACAGCATGTGAAAAGCCGTATGACAGAAGGATGGAATGTAGTAAGAGCAAAGACCTGTGTGTCTGGAGAAGTGGGTGAAAAGAGAGAGTAAAAGAAGTTGAGGCTAGAGAGGCTGGTAAAAGTGTCCAGAGCAGACAGGGGACGTTAAGGCATTTTGCCTTTAGTCTCAGTGCAGCTAGCAGCCACTGAAGTATTTTAAGCAGAGGCAATGGCATACTGTGCTGGAGGAGCTCAATTCCTTCTAAGAAGGTTCACATTGGATTCAGACAGGTCAGAGAACAGAGAAGCCAGGTTCATAGCAACAGCATTCTTTAATTGTAATCATGGTAGCTGGTGATTACAAGGGGACAGGTCTCTGTCTACAGTGAGGATTGTCCCTGTCTGCTTTTAAGTGGACCTACACAATAGTGGTGTGCAGCCAGATTATGAGTACATAATTACACTTAACAAGTTACATTAGTTTGTTTAGTCATAAATTCCAGTGGGCCAAGGTCTAAGGGAGCGCTATCTTCTTTTGCCCAGGCAAAAAAAACCTGACTGACTCCATTTTTCTCACACATATTCAGGATTATATTTCCAAAAGTATACTGTTTTCTGTATGAAAGATAAATAGGAGAGTGAAAACAAGGAGAACAATGACGTGGCTACTATAGTCATTCACATAAGAGGTGATTCATAATTTACACTAGTCTGGTGGTAAAGATAGAATGGAACAGATTCAAGAAATAGACAGGAGCAATTATATGTCAACAAAATGAGTAATTTAGGAAAAAAATGGAAAAATTCTTAGAAACAGGCAATTGCCAGATTTAATTATTTAAAAAATTTTTAAAAAATCATCACAGACCTATAACTAGTAATGAGATTGAAGCAGTAATCAAAAACCTCCCAACAAAGAAAAGCCCAGGACCAGATGGCTTCTTTGGAGAATTCTACCAAACATTTAAAGAAGAATTAATACCGGTCTTCTCCAAACTCTTCCAAAGAACTGAAAAGAAAGTACTTCCAAACTCATTCTATGAAGGCAGCATTACTCTGATACCAAAATAAAACAAAAATACGAGGGCCGGGCACAGCGCCTCCCGGGTACTCGCGACCAAGCCAGGTGTGCACGGATGTCGGTGCTCCCGGGGCTCGGGGGCGCCTGACGCGCCTAGCAGGTGGAGTCTCACTCCATTGCCCAGTCTGGAGTGCAGTGGCATACTCATGGACACCCCAGTGTCAACCTGCTGGGCTCAGGTGATCCTTCTGTCTCAGCATTCCAAGTAGCCAGAACTACAGATGCAGGCTACAATACCCAGTTAACTTTTTTAAAAAATGTATTGTATTGGCTGCTCCCAGCCACCACAACCTCGACCTGCTGAACTCCGGTGATCCTTCCGCCTCAGCCTTCTAAGTAGCTGGAACTACAGGAGCGCACTACCACGCCCAGCTAATTTTTTGATTTTTTGAAGAGATGAGGTCTTGCTGCCCAGGCGGGTCTTGAACCCGTGGGCTCAGGCAATCCACTCACCTCAGCCTCTCAAAGGCGCGGAATTACAGGCTGAGCCACCAAGCCCGGCTTGTGTTTTTGAAAAGACAAAGTTGTTGGAGTCTCATTCTGTCGCCCAGACTGGAGTGCAGTGGCCACTCCCTGACCACCGCAACCTCGCCTGTTGGGCTCCGTTGATCCTTCTGCTTCAGGCTTCCAAGTAGCCGGAATTACAGTTGCAGTCTCACTCTGTCACACATACTGGAGTGCAGTGGCACGCTCTCGGACAACACAGCCTTGAACTGCTGAGCTCCAGCAATCTTTCTGCCTCAGCCTCTCAGGGACCAAGACTGCAAACTGCTGAATAGACAGACTGTAAAGCAGAGGGAAAAGTGAACAAAACCAGAAGACCCTCATAAGGAAGAACAGGTCATTGCAGAAGAGAAATAAAAGCAACCCCACCTTCCCTCAAAAACAGAATTGAAGAGGGGGAGGGAAAGGGGTAAAGGGAGAAAAATCTACAGAAATGAAGAAAAACCAAAAGAAGAGTATGGGTCTCTCCCAGACGCCTGGGAGAGCAGACACTGAGAAAATTGACTTTGGAATACAAACAATGAAAAGTCCCCAGAATGAAGGGTCTCAAAATGCAAATGTAGATATGAAAATAATAATGGAGAGATTAAAAATAATTGAGGAGACACAAGAAGAAACTAGGAAGGAGCTGATATCTGAGATAACAGTAATAAAGAACACTGTGAATGAAATAAATAACAAATTGATAAGCATGGAAAGCAGAATTACCCAAGCAGAAGAAAGAATCTCAGAGCGTGAGGACCAAAATATAGAAATAACCCAAACTCTTAAAAACACAGAAAATAAGCTCAAAAAGACAGAACAAAACCTTCAAGAGATGAGTGACTACCTCAAGAGGCCTAACCTAAGAATAATCGGACTCCCTGAGGCAGAAAGAGAAACAGAGACCACATTGGAACAAACTTTCCATGAGATCATTCAAGAAAACTTCCCTTATCTAATCAGTGATACAAAAATTCAAACACAAGAGATTCAGAGAACCCCCGCAATACAAGAAATGAGAAGACCAACTCCTAGACACGTAATAATTCACCTAAATAAAGTAGGCACAAAAGAAAAAATCCTAAAGGCAGCAAGAGAAAAAGGCCAGATCACCTACCATGGAAGACCAATCCGAATAGCAGCAGATTTATCTGCAGAAACCCTGTAGGCTAGGAGAGCTTGGAGCCCTATCTTCAAAGTCCTAAAGGATAAACAATTTCAACCAAGAATAACCTACCCAGCCAAGCTAAGCTTCATCAGTGAGGGAGAATGAAATCTTTCCCAGATATCCAATCCCTAAGAACTTATGCAGCCACAAAACCATCTCTACATGAAACACTTAAGAAAGTACTAAACTCAGAAGAAAAGGAAAAAAGAACAATGTTCTTCACAAGAGTACAGGGAAAAGAATAAAATATACATGAACCAATCCCAAAACCAAAAGAAAGACAAAAAACAAACCAAGTGGAAGAACAACAACTCTATAAGAACTCTATGATAGGGATGAATTCTCACATTTCAATAATTAGTCTGAATGTGAATGGACTAAACGCACCACTGAAAAGACATAGAATGACAAAATGGATAAAATATCACCAGGCAACAATATACTGCCTTCAAGAGACCCATCTCACTAGAAAGGACATACACAGACTCAAAGTAAGAGAATGGGAAACAAATTTTGAGTTAAATGGAACACAAAAGAAAGGAGGAGTCGTGATCCTAATTTCAGACAAAATACCATCTAAGCTATCAAAAATTTAAAAAGATACAGAGGGCCACCACATAATGATAAAAGGTTCACTCCATCAACAAGAAATATCTATCCTAAACCTATATGCACCCAACATAGGTGTGCCAACTTTCATAAAGCAACTTCTAGGAAAACTAAAGAAAGATATTGACTCTAACACCATCATAACCGGGGACTTTAATACCCCACTCACAACCCTAGACAGATCATCAGGACAAAAAATCAGCAATGAGATCCGGAACCTCAATGAGACTCTGGACCAAATGGACTTAATTGATACCTATAGAACACTCCATCCAAAGACCACAGAATACACATTCTACTCATCACCGCATGGAACATATTCTAAGATCAACCACATAATT
>NW_007256047.1:0-1843 GCF_000164805.1 Carlito syrichta
CCCCATTGGTAGGTGGTGGGGGCTTTGTCGAAGATGAGTTGGTTGAGAAATTGAGGTTTTGCTTCTGGAATCTCAATTCTGTCTCCATTGATCTATATGCCTGTTCCTGTATCAATACCAAGCTGTTTTGATGATTGTAGCTTTATAGTAAAGTTTGAAGTCTGGTATTGTGATACCACCTGCTTTGTTTTTTTTGCTGAGTATTGTTCTGGCTATTTTTGGATGTTTGTGTTTCCATATGAATTCCTGTGTTGTTTTTTCTAGGTCTGAGAAGAATGTTGTTGATAATTTAATGGGTATTGCATTGAATTTGTAGATTGCCTTAGGTAAGATGGACATCTTCACAATGTTGATTCTTCCAATCCATGAGCATGGGATATTTTTCCACTTGTTCATGTCAGCTTTGATTTCTTTGAGCAGTGTTTTGTAATTTTCATTGTAAAGGTCTTTCATGTCTCTGGTTAGGAAGATGCCAGGTATTTCATTTTTTTTGTGGCTATTGTGAATGGAATTGTGTTTTTTATTTGGGTTTCTGTTTGTTTATTATTGGTGTAGAGAAATGCGATTGTCTTTTGTACATTTATTTTGTATCCTGAGACTTTGCCAAAGGCCTTTATCAATGTAAGGAGGCTTTTGACAAACTCTCTTGGGTTTTCAAGGTACACAATCATATCATCTGCATAGAGAGATAACTTGACTTCCTCTTTTCCTATTTGAATACCTCTGATTGCCTCCTCTTCTCTGATTGCTTTAGCCAGGACTTCCAATACTATGTTGAACAGGAGGGGTGAGAGTGGGCATCCTTGTCTAGTTCCAGTTTTCAGGGGAATTGGTTCCAATTTTTGTCCATTTAGGAGTATGCTGGCTGTGGGTTTCGCATAGATAACTTTTACTATTTTGAGGTATGTTCCCCGTATGCCTAGATGTTCAAGGATTTTTATCAAGAAGCGGTGCTGGATTTTATCAAAAGCTTTTTCTACATCTAATGATATGATCATGTGGTTTTTGTTTTGACATCTGTTGATGTATTTAATTACATTTATGGTTTTACGAATGTTGAACCAGCCTTGCATCCCAGGAATGAAGCCTACTTGGTCATGGTGGATGATTTTTGAGATGTATTGCTGAATCCGGTTTGCTAGGATCTTGTTGAGAATTTTAGCATCTATGTTCATCAAAGATATTGGCCTGTAGTTCTCTTTCTTTGTTGGATCTTTACCTGGCTTGTGTATCAATGTGATGATGGCTTCGTAAAATGATTTGGGGAGAGTTCCATCTTTTTCAATTGCCTGGAATACCTTCAGTAGGGTTGGTATCATCTCCTCCTTGAATGTCTTGTAAATTCTGCTGGAAGCCATCTGGACCAGGGCTTTTTTTGTAGGAAGTTTTCTTATTATGTAGTCGATTTCCTTGATTGTTATTGGTCTATTTAGGGTTTCAATTTCTTATTGTTCCAATCTAGGTAGGTTGTGTGATGTCAGAAAGTCCTCCATTTCCTTAAGGTTTTCAAGTTTGTTTCCATACAAGTGTATGTAGTAGTCTCTAATGATCTTTTATATTTCTTCAGGGTCAGATGTGACTTCATCTTTTGTGTTTCTGATTGTGCTTATTTGGTTTTTTTCTCGTTTTTTCTTGGTCAGTCTTGCTAGGGGACCATCAATCTTGTTTATCCTTTCTAAGAACCAGCTTTTTGTTTCATTGATTTTTTTATATTATCTTTTTGTCTTCTATGTCCTGGATTTGGACTTTTATTTTGGTGATCTCGATTCTTCTGCTGAAATTTGGGTTTTTGTGGTCTTGCTTTTCCAGCTTCTTTAGGTGGCTTGTTAGGCTGTTAATTTGT
>NW_007256047.1:2704-5663 GCF_000164805.1 Carlito syrichta
ATGCTGTGTCTTTTTCTTTTCTCTGTGTTCAGTACTTTCTAAGTGTTTCTGTAGAGGGGGTCTGGTGGCAGCGTAGGTTCTTAGGGATTGGATATCTGGAAAAGATTTCAATTCTCCTCACTAATGAAGCTTAGTTTGGCTGCATAGGTTATTCTTGGTTGAAATTGCTTCTCTTTTAGAACTTTGAAAATAGGGCTCCAGGCTCTCCTGGCCTGAAGTGTTTCTGTGGATAAATCTGCTGCTATTCTAATTGGTTTTCCCTGGTAGGTAGTCTGGCCTTTTTCTCTTGCTGCCTTTAGGATTTTTCCTTTTATAGCTACTTTGTTTAGGCGAATTGTTATGTGTCTGGGAATTGGTCTTCTCATTTGTTGTCTTGCAGGGGTTCTTGAATCACTTGTGTTTGGATTTTTTCATCCTTAATGAGATGAGGGAAGTTTTCTTGAATGATTTCATGAAATGTTTGTTCCAGTGTGGCTTCTGTTTCTCCTTCTGCCTCAGGAAGCGCAATTACTCTTAGGTTTGGTCTCTTGAAGTGGTCATTCATCTCTTGCAGGTTTTGTTCTGTCTTTTTGAGCTTCTTTTCTATGCTTTTGACAGTTTGGGTTAGTTCTGTGTTTTGGTCTTCGAGCTCTGAGATTCTTCTGCTTGGCTGATTCTGCTTTCCATGCTTATTAGTTTGTTGTTCATTTCCATCACAATGTTCTTTACTGACATCAGCTCCTTCCTATTTTCCTCTTGTCTCTCCTCAATTTTTTAAATTCTCTCCATTAATGTTTTGATGTCTGGGTTTGTTGCATGTAACTAATCATTCTGGGGGTTCTTCATTGTTTGTGTTCCAGAATCTGTTTTCTCAGTGTCTGATTTCACAGGGGTCTGTGTGAGACCTATATTCTTCCTTTGGTTTTTCTTCATTTGTGCGGTTTTTCCCCCTCCCTACTTTTTCCTTCCCTCCACGTCACCGTCGTCTTTAATTGTTATTCAGGGGTAAAGGGATTGGTTTTACTTCTGTTTGTTCAATCTCCTATTCTTTATGTATGTCCTCTTACTTTTTTCAATTCTGGAGTTGCACTGTAGGTTGGAGGTGGTCCTTTTTGCAGTTTTGAGATTTACTTAAGGGGAGAGCTGTGATTCAAAATCTGTCTGCAGGTCCTGGTATTCGCTGACAGGTGTGTGGATAATGTGGAACCCACTTCTCACTGCCCTGGAATCTGTCCATGCAGTAGGGATGTAGGTTTACTCCCTGAAATAAAATGTGGTTAGCAGAGGGGAGAGAATGGAGCAGATAGTGGGTTGAAGAGGGGAATGGAGAGATAGAGGAGTAAGGGGGGAAACAAACGAGTGTGCCAACAAATAGAAAGAGAGGCCTATAATGAAACAGATTAAAAACAATAGACCACAGCTACAGACGAACCAACTCTCATACAAAAAATAAAAAGTAAAAATAAAACATATAGTGATGCTAACATACAAGCTAACCAACCACATTGTTAGTGTGCTGTTCCTCTATACAAAGATATGGTTTACAGAGAGAAAAAAAGGAAAAGGAAAAAAAGAAAAAAGGGAACAATACAGTAGAAATAGAATTAAGTCATTAAACTAATAGAATCAATGAAGCACACTCTGAGACATTTCGTTTAAGTCCATTGTCCTTTCAGGTCTGATTTCTAGTTTTCTTTTCAAGCTGGTAAATTAGTTTGCAGTTAGGGTCAGTTGCCCCTGGTCTGCTGTGAAGGACAGTTCAGATCACCCTCTGTTCCCCACTCTGGTCTATGTCTTTATCAAGCTTGTTTCTCCCGTTTCGTTGTTGTTACCTTGAATCGCCAGCAGGTGGTGCTATCTCAGCTGCTCGCTCCAGAGGGGGTGGCGCCAGACAGGGACACCAGAGGCTGAGGATGGCAAGATGGTTGGCTGCCTCAGGGCAGACGGCAGGAGACTTACTGCGGGCAGGACGTCTCAGTCACAGGAGAGGTGGCGGCGATCCCAGCAGATCTTCCCTGAAGGGACTTGAAGGACTGAAGTGGATCGCCTCTGGCTTGGGTGATACAATGTGCTGTGGCCGTGGCGGTGGCGGCGGCGGTGGTGGTGGTGGTGGGGCTGTGGCAGCGGTGGTAGTGCCACTTGCGCTGCACTGACTGTCCAGTCCGTTGCGATGCCCCAGTGCTGCAACAGCCGAGCTCCGTATGAAGAGCAGGCTGCAATGTTGTGTCTGCAGCCCCCGGGGTGAGAGTCAGAGACCCACTGCAGTTCTCCTTTGCAGAAGGTTTCACAGACCGGGTTGCCCCGTCGCCATCTTGCCGCTTCCCTTGGCTTCCTTATCTTTAAACCCCATTCCATATTTTCTATCAAAACTCACAAATTGATAGTCCATAGTTCATAAGTAGTTTACAAATGTGTTTATGTTCAACCAGAGTTTTAAAATGCTTCAGCCAGCATTCACAATTAGTAGATTCTACATAGGAATTCAAATTCGAAAATTACTGGAATATGTGACAGCAGCTGGCTGAATTTGAGAGGCAGTGCCCACTTAGAGATTTCATTCAGTTTATCTGTCACTATTCAAGCACAGTGTATGCATAGGTATCCAAATTACTTCTTTATCTTAACTACCTGATCTGTTAGCTATTTGAATTTACAATCCTTCACTTTCTCTTTCTATTAGTCTAACAGAGCAGCAGAGTAGATTACATAAAACAGCCCCAAAGTTCTTCCCATTCTGATATGCGGTATGCCTGCCCTTTCACAATATGGCTTCTTTTCATTAATCCATGTCATTTATTTCCTTGTACTTTAAATCTGGGATTAGCCAGAGTCTTGCTTTCCTCAATGGGAGATAAGCAATGTGACAACAATAGGGACTTGGAAAGTTTGTGCAATGGGCCTGCCATCTATCTTGCTGTGCGAGGAACCCTGAATCACCATATAAATGATCTCTAACTTGTCTGCTGAAGAGCGAGAAGCC
>NW_007256048.1:0-46157 GCF_000164805.1 Carlito syrichta
ACTGTACCCCACAAAACCATAATAAAAAATACTGATTAATGAAAAAAAAAAAAAAACTTGAGGGAAGGGCAAAACTGGGCAATGAATCAAGGCAAACAACAGATAAGTGGAGATAAAAGGACTGCTGATATGTTACAAATTGATTAAGAGTAAAAATAACTAGGAATTATGGTTTTTAGAATAAAACTATTATAAATTTAAACAAAGTAGGAATATCTAGAATAAACAAAGTAGGAATAATCGTAGAAATAAATATGTTAAATGAATCCATGCTATGAAATATAAGGAAAGACATTGTCCAAAATGAGACATTTATTCCCAATACTTCATGTTTTCATCAAGGGACACAGTTTCCATTTCACACCCAACATGAGAAAGTAAAAGGAACATCTTCAATTTATCTCTGCCTCTGTATTATAAGATATGTTCAGCCTAGCCCCTGTAAGACCTTCTATGTTGGAGGTTAGAAGTCCATAAGATGGAGAGTGCATCTTTGCCATGAAGGCCACCACCACCACCATCGCCATGAACAGAGTATGAGTAACGCATGCACAGACAGGAAGTCCAAGAATTACCAATGCCTCATTCACTGGCTTGCCAAGAAGTTTCATAAGGGGAATAACTCCGCTGATCTGTGCACCGACTCTTCCAGCATTACCAGCAGTGTGTTCAGAAAGCAGTAACAGATTAAGAGATTCCTACTAAAGGACTGGAGTTCATGGACCATTGCAGAGAAAAGCCTGAAAACTCGTTTTGACCTCGATAGTCACCATGAAAATAGATTCCTCGAATCAAGAAATTGAGGACTCTGAATTTTGTCAACTAAGGCTGTGAAAATTGCCATCAAATCTGAGGAGGAATTTAGGAGACAGGAGTTTTACTTCCTCCTTCATGTTTCCGTCTCACTTGTAAAAGATAATGAATTCTTTGCTTTGAGATGATTTCTCATTTGCTCTGTTATCTTGCAGGAACTCAGTGTACTAAAACTATAATTTATTGACATTATGGTTGAAATGCTTGGTCTGAGATGGGCTTCAAATATACCTTGTACGTAAATAATGAAAAACAAGTCAGAATGCTCAGGATTGCCCGACCTCTAGATTTCTGCTGCAACAGACATTATGTACACTATACTGGGATCATTATTAATGAAAGCAATTGGTCAGGACCTCTTTTTGTCTCTCACAGAGGTGATGCTCAGAAAGTAATCTGGGCACAACTGAGACAGGAATAGTTAACATAGCACACAGTTTAGACGTAGTTAGGCAAGTTTGCTTAGACAGGTCAAATTCAGATAACTGAGGAACAGAGTAACCGTTCATATATCTTTCTTACTAGCACAAGACCTTTACCCGACTGACCAGGCATATCAGACCTGATCACTTTGTGAGTTAGAATGTGGAACTACTAGTGTAGTATATCACAGAAACAACATGGAATTACCCAAAATACAGAGAAATGATGTTCTTTTATAAAGCCTAAATCTATTTAGGTAGTAACTTTCATTACTTAGAAGGTAACCTTAAAAGGTTGAAAGATGGTAATCAGCCCATGACCAGAAATCTGCAGGCCTCTGCTCTAGCATATGGAACAGTCTGTTTAATCATCATTGTAAAATTATATAAAACTTCTTGTCAAAGGTAAGCACCTATCCTCTCCCTTAAGGCACCTGTGTTCTTTCTTGAATGTGTTTTCCTTTCTAATAAACTCTTCTTTAAACTATACTTTGGACTAGATCTGAAATTCTTTTCTGCAGCAAAGTGAAGACCCCGCAAAGCAACTACACTCATGCCACCCAACATCACAACGGTTTCAATCAGTCATCACGAGCACAGTTTTATTTTTACACAGTAACAGTTAAGATAGTCAGTGGCCAGGATTAGCAAAGAGGAAGACAGCGTTCAACAATTTTCTACATTAACAAGAGGTGTCAGATAAAGATATGAAAGCTGGCCAGATGCAGTGGCTCACGTCTGAAATCCCAGCACTTTGAGAGGCCAACGTGAGAAGATTGCTTGAGCTCAGAAGTTCAAGACCAGCCTGGGCAACATAGTGTGACCTCATCTTTACCAAAAAAAAAAAAAAAAAAATCAAAAGAATTAGCTGGGCATGATGGTGTGTGCCTGGAGTCCCAGCTACTTGGGAGACTGAAATGGAAGGATTGCCTAAGCCCAGGATGTTGAGGCTGCAGTGAGCTGTGATTGTGCCACTGCACTCCAGCCTGGATGACAGAGTAAGTTCCTGTCTCAAAAAAAAAAAAAAGACATGAAAACTTCAAGAATGTTGCAGTAAACACTATTTCAGAGCTCACAGTATAGTTCAGGAATTAAGATACTTACAGTAGTTGTAAAGGTACCTAAATTGCAAAGATTTGCTGTTGCCAGCTTTCAACCCAAGTCAATAAATTAAGTCAACCTGCATATCCTAAAAATGTCAAAATATTGCATTTGATTACATGGGAGGAAAAGGTATTTGCTTTATTTGCCTTGTTTACCTACTCTGCCCTGTAATGTCAACAATCATGAAGATAGAATAAATTGCAACATTTAGTTCTTATCAGAAAGAGAAAAGAAATCCATAGGATGCAGTCTCTACTCTCCCATGCAGTAAAATTAGAGGCAATATCCATTCCTACCTACTATGATTGACTAGCAGTCTATGACTATGTGGCTAAATAAGTCTGTCTAATTCAAGTATCATAACACTCATTCTGACTACATGTTCATACAACCTAATTTTCATTGTTAATAGACTGGATATAATTCTTTCCAACAGTACAACACTCCTGTGTGCATGCGTGTTTCTCTGAACTGGTTCTAAACTGGAAAGGTAAAGGTGTTAAGGTCATCCATAACACCAACTTTACAGTTCAGTAGACCAATAACCCTAAATTAATATTTTTATAAGTTTGTCCTAAGCTTAGCTATTCTTACATCTTACCTTATTCTGCTAAATTTAAGTAAATTCTATTTTTATTTTTAAATGATGCATAAAATATGATCCCATGTTTGTTTCTGTATATCCATTCGTCATTCCATCTTTAAATGTGCATAAAGAGATATCTGAAAGGATATTCACATAATGTTTATGATGGTTACTTCTAGATGGTAGATTAAGTTTTAAAATCTTTGTATTATTCTGATTTGCTTGATTTCTATAATAAGGATAAACCACTTTTACAAAAACAAGGTCACTCTTTAAAAAGACCTAATTTTGGCAGGGTACAGTGGCACACATCTATAATACCAGTGTTTTGGAAGACTAAGGAAGGATTGCTTGAAGCCAGGAGCTCAAGACCAGCCTAGGCAACACAATGAAACATCATCTCTAAAACAAAATGAAAAATTAGGCAAGTGTAGTGGCATGCACCTGTCATCCTATCTACTCGGGAGGCTAAGGTGGGAGGATCACTTGAGCCTAGGAGTTCAAGGCTGCAGTTAGCTAGGATTGCACCACTGCACTCCAGTCTGGGGACAAAGTGCACCCCGGCTAGCTAAATAAATAAATGCCTAACTTTATAAGATTCTTAATAAAAATGAAAATAAAGATTTTAATTTCTTTATACATGAAAAAGTATTAAAACAGATAAGCATATAAGGACATTATAGCCTGGATCCCATGGATATAAAAGGTGCTTCTAGGCCATTCTAGCAACACTGAAAGGTTAAACTTTAAGACAATGAAATACTATTCAGAAAAATTTGAGAATAAATTCACAACAAAATTATAAGATAAGACAATGAGGTAATTTTTTTTTTACCTTCACCTACATCTATTCAGTAAAACAAAATACAGATGTACTTTTTAATGCATCACTTCACTGTCCCACTTTCCTTCAATCTGACAAATGGATGAGCTGACTCAATTTTCCAGAGCTTTATAATAATTACTGTAACAATTTTTATTCTGAGATTATAATTGTAGCTTGCTCCCTTGATACCTAACATGTTCTATTGCCTCTAAGCTAGGATGTACAAACTCAAATATCTACAAGCACCAAGCAGGTAATTTAAATGAGCGAAGTGGGAGCATGCTAAACTGGAGAACATATATCTCATATAAAAAAGGCAACCACCATACAACCCTAGCCAATCAAGCCATGGGGAAACACTAGTCCAGTGTTGCCAAAGCTTCTGGTTACTCAAAAACTGCCAGAAATACAGATTACTATTTTTATTTTAAGAGACAGGGTCTCACTCTGCCACCCAGGCTGGAGTGCAGTGGTGTGTTCATAGCTCACTGTTACACTGAACCCTTGGGCTTAAGCAATCCTCCTGACTCAGTCTCCCAAGTAGCTAGGAATACAGGCACCCAGTACTATGTCCAGCTATTTTTTTTTTTTTTTTAAACAGGGTCTCACTGAGTTACCCAGGCTGGTCTGGAACTCCTGGTCTGAAGCTATCCCCTGGCCTAAGCCTCCCAAAGCACTAAGATTATAGGTGTGAGCCACTGCATCTAGACTCCGAAATATAGATTTTATACAAATATCTCTTAAATTTTAAATGTTGGCAATTAAAATTTTATATGTTGCATGGATGAACCAAAACATATCTGATTAAAGTTTTATGTAAGAGACAAATAATCATCTTAGAATTCTTTACTCAATTTATTACGCATGTATAAAAGAAAAAAGGTCATTTAGAAATCAAATGGATGGGAAAGTAAACCATCTATGGACAATTTCTGGGATGCAAGAAACATTCAAAGGTGGTAAATAAATGGTGGTATATAAATAAGTATAGCTGAAAGTGTATGGTTATTCTAAACAATTGCAACTAAGTTTAATGCAACTGTCAAAAAAGGATTTTAGAAATAAACAAAGGATAGCAGGGTAAAATAATATACTGTAGAACTAAAATTTGGAGAGAGAAAGAAAAAGAGTGCTAATGCTAATAGATTTGTATTATTGAGTATAAAGTTATAGATACTGCTTGGTTCTTAATTGTTGATAAGGTAAAATTCATTTCAAATGTATTGTTAAAAAATTGTAAGTAGCCACTAGTGAAATAAAAATAGAATCTAAAACTACCAATCCAATAAAGGGGATGACTAAGTATAACATTCATTAAAAGTTTAGGAAAAAAAAATAAAACAAATAATAAGGCAAGAATAAAACCGTAAGATTAGTGATAACAATAAATGTGAATGGATCACATTTTGCTATTAGAGATTAGAAACTCAAATCGGGTTAAAAATATTCAGCTATATGCTATTAGTAGGGAACATATAAAACAAAAGTAAAGGCAAAGATATATCAGACAAATCAAAACAAAGAGAAAGTAGGGTGGCAATATTAACATTATACAAAGGCAAAAAAAGGGCTCAATAAGAGAGATAAGGAATAGTCTACAGAGAAGTTGTCAAACTATGGCCCATGGGACAAATCTGACCCAAAGCCTGCTTTTGGATGGCCCACAAGCTAAGAATGGCTTTTACATGTTTTTAAAGGTTGTATAAAAAAAGAAAAAGCATACGAGATGGAGACCCTATGTGTGGCTCACAAAGCCTAAAACATCAACTGTCTAGCCCTTTAAAAAAAAGTTGTCAACCTTTGGTCTATAGTAGAGACTCTATATTAATAAAAGGTACATTCTACCATAATTCATAATTCACTGATATACAAGAGGCCTTTATAGATTAAGGAAATCAGAATTATCATATACACTGCCTTTTATTCTTTGGCATGCTCTCTATAGATTTTCTTTATGGTCTGGAGATATTGGTATGTACAACTTTTATATATCTAGTTGAATTTCCCTATCTTTCTGGGGGGGTTTCATGATTGCAGGTTAGAAAGATCTTACCCATTTTAAGAGTGTTTTTAAAAAATTCCTCTCTGATGTTCTTCTACTAGTTTTTGTTTGTTTGTTACATTTTAAATTTGAGAAATCTGGAAATTAGCTTTCCAGAAACCCCTTCTGTGACTGGAGGAAACGACAAGAAACTAGGCAGCAAGACACAAGACTGCAGATTAATAAAGGGAGGCAGGTGTTGGAAAAGTGTAGGCAAGAAAAGGAGGAAGGTGAGTAGGAGTCTGTGATAAGGATGAAACTTTAAAACTTACTGAATGATAAATTATAGGTTTGTTTCTTCCTCTCACAGGAAAGCCTTAAACTGTTGAACACTTGAACCCTTGAAGAATATTTTCAACTAAGGAAGTCCCATTTGCCATGAGGCAGTAACTTTCTAACTATTCCAAACCTCCCTCATCCTTTATTATTTGAGAACAAGAGCCTGGGTGGAAAATAAGATCCAATCATCATTCTCTTTGTATCCGAATTCAAGTTATCTCTGGGTTGCTATACCTCTCTTTGTTGCTATTACACACATAATTTTTCTTCCTATTATATTTTGTAGCTGGTTGTTGATCTATAGCAGGGCGTCGGTAGACTATGGGCCAATCCAGCTCACTGTCAACTTTATAAATAAAGTTTTATTAGAACACAGACATGCTGTGTTTTCGATTTGTTTCATGCTATGACAGGAAAGTTGGGTAGCTAAGACAGAGACTGCATGGCCTGCAAATTCTAAAATATTTATCATCTGGCCCCTTCCATAAAAGTCTGCCAATCACTGATATATAGAAAAGCTTTTTGTTCATAATATTTGAGGCAAAATTCATATAATACAAAATTAATCACTTTAAAATGTACAATTCAGTGGCATTTAGTTTATTCATCATGTTCTGCAATCATCATCTCTACCTAGTTCCAAAACATTTTGAGCACCCCAAATGGAAAAACTGGACCCATTAGGCAATCACTCTCAATTTCTTTCCTGCCTCTGGCTACCACTAATTTGCTTTCTGTTTCTGTGGATTTACCTATTCTGGATATTATATACAAAAAGAATCATATGATATGTGATCTTTGATGTCTGGCTTCTTTTACTCAGCATACATCCATGCTGTAGTACTTCATTGCTTTTTATGGCTGAATAATATTCAATTATGTGGACAGACCACATTTTTTTACTCATTTATCAGCAGATAAATATTTGGATTGTTTCCATCTTTTGGTGATTGTGAATAGTGCTGCTACTGACATTGACGTACAAGTTTTTGTTAGAATGCCTGCTGTCAATTCTTTGGAATTCAAAGAGTATTATTGCTGGGTCAAGGTAGTTATCACTAAGATAGTAATTCTATGTTTAACTTTGTGTGGGACTGCCACATCGTTTTCCATAACAGCCACACTATTTTACACTCCCACCAGCAACTTTTTTGGTTACAATTTTTGGGAAAATGTTCCAATTTTTCTACATCCTCACCAACACTTATTTTAAAAATTGCTTTATAATACTCATCCTAATTGGCAAGAATTGGTACTGCACTATGATTTTACTTTGTGTTTCCCTAATAAGTAATAATGTTGAGCATTTTCTCATGTGCTTGTGGTCCTTGTTTGTGTGTGTGTGTGTGCGTGTGTGTGTGTATGTGTGTGTGTGTGAGTATATACACATACTTTTTTATTTTTTTTTAATGAGTAGGGGTCTTGCTCTGTCCCAGGCTGGAGTGCAATGGTGGAATCATGGCTCACTGCGGTCTCAAATTCAAGCTCAATCAATCCTCCTGCCTCAGCATTCCTGGGTAGTGGGACTACAGTCACGCCATCACACTTGGCTAATTTTTTAACTTTTTTGTAGAGATGAGGTATCGCTAATGTTGCTCAGACAGGTCTTGAACTTCTGGACTCAAGGAAACCTCCCACCTCGGCCTCCTAAAGTGCTGGAATTACAAGCATGAGCTAGTGCACCCAGCTTATATATTTATGAAGACTTACAAATAAAAGATAGCATATCAACAGAAAAATGAGCAAGATTATTAAAAGTAATTTATGGAAAGAAAAAATTTCCAATGCTAATATGTATAATAAGAAATGTTCAAAACTAGTAGTAAGTAGAAAAGTACAAATTAAAAGAATCAGATATCACATCAAACTTTTTTTTTTTTCCAGAACCAAGAAATTTATTAAAGGGGCAGTTACAGGAAGGGACTGTAACTGAGTAAAAGTGAGAGAGAGGGAGAGAGAGAGAGAGATGGGGGGGAGAAAGGGAGAGAGAGAGAGACGGGGGAAGAGAGAGAGACGGGGGAAGAGACAGAGACAGGGGAAGAGAGAGAGCGAGAGAGAGCCACATCAAACTTATTAAACTAGTAAAATTTAGAAGCTGGAAAATTTTTAAATGATGGGATATATGGATATAGGACACTCATGCATTGCTAGTGGAAATACAGACTGGTTCAGCTATTGTAAATAGCAATCTGCCCTTTCTTAGTCAAATCACATATAGGGGCTACCCTAAGTTCCAACAATTCTCATTTGCATATAAATTCCAAAAAAATACTTACATAGAGTCATGTACAGGGATGTTCACTGCAACATAATTTGTGGTGTCAGGAAACTGGAAGTACACAGGTAACTATCACCAAGACAGTAAAATGTGGTGGATGTACCACAGAGTATTATACAGCTGTTAAAAGTAATGTATTAAAGCCTAGCACCGTGGCTCAGTCTGTAATCCCAGCACTTTGGGAGCCTGAGGCAAGTGGACTGCCTGAGCCCCGTTGGTTTGAGACCCGCGTGGGCAACTTGGCAAGACCTCGCCTCTACAATAAATCAAAAACTAGCCGGGTGTGGTAGCGCGCGCCTGTAGTTCCAGCTACCTGGAAAGCTGAGGCGGAAGGATCGCCGGAGCCCAGCAGGTCGAGGCTGCGGTGGCCGGGAGTGGCCACTGCACTCCAGTCTGGGCGACAGAGTGAGACTCCAACTCAAAAAAAAAAAAAAAAAAAGTAATGGATTAGAAGTATCAACATGAGTAGATCTTAAAAATTTAGTGCTTACAGAAAAAAAGAGAATAAAATGTACAACACAATAACATTTATGTAAATTAAAAATAAATGTACACAAATTCATTTTTCAACAGTATAGTTTCAAAAGATAAATTTTAGAATAGAAACATAATACATACTATATAATAATACTATAGACAGTATATTTGTTTATGGGAGAAAGGAAACTCAAATAGGGTATAAATGAGACTAAAAAAAGATAACAAGAGACTTTACATAAACCAATTATAATAATGTGGCTTGAACTAAAGATTAGCTTAATTTTTTGTACCTAAAGTTAAGAAATATTGTATCCAGCTACATCCCTGAATTCTCTATTAATTTTTAGTTGATTCTCCTGGATATTTCAGGTATAAAATCATATGGTCTAAAAATGGCAATCATTTTATTCCTTTTTCCATTTTTATGCCTTACACTGCATTAGTTGTTACCTCTGACACAATGATAGTAACAGTGCTGATAGCCATCATTTGTATCTCGTTTCAGACTTTAAAGAACTTCTAAAATTTACCCATTAAGCATGATGCTGGCTTTCTAGCTGCTTTTATATATTACCATATTTAGAAAGTAGGCTTCTTTTTTTGGTTTAGTATTAGTTTTTTTTTTTAATTAGAAATGGATATTGAACTTTTAAAAAAAGTCTTCCAGTACCTATAGAAATGATCGTGCAATTTTCCTTTGAGCTATTTATACTAATGTATTTCCAATGCTGAGCTATCCTTGCATTTTCAATATGAATGTAGGGTGTACTTTTTAATATGCTTCTTTATTCTATTTGATAAATCTGTATACTGTTTCTTCTTCTTTTACTATGTTCTAAAACAATTTCTATACCACTGAAGTTACAGGTTCCTTAAAACTGGTAGAACCCCACTGTGAAACTATCTGGACCTATGCTTTTTGTGGAGGTAACTCTTTGACAATGTCTTTAATCCTTCTGTAGGAGCTATGCCTTGAAAATATCAATAAGATAGGAAAACATCTGGCAAGACTGAGAAACAAAAAAGAGAGAGAGAAAATACAAATATCTACTACCAATGTGAGAAAGGGACTATAACTGTAATTGTGGTAATTATTAAAAGAATATAGTATATAACTCTTAACAATACATGTAAAAAAGGAAGGCTAGATTAAATAATAGACATTTTAGAAAAATATGAATTAATATCAAATTCAATTATCAGGCTGGACATGGTGGCTCATGGTAATAGTTCCACTGCTTGGATTGGTTGAGGCCAAGAGTTCAAGATCAGCTGTGCCACATGGCAAGACTCCATCTTTACAAAAAATTTTAAAAAATAAGTTGGGCGTGTTAGCACAAGCCTATAATTCTAGCTACTTGGAAGGTTGAGGAAGATCATTTGAACCCAGGAGTTCAAGGCTGCAGTGAGCCATGACTGTGCCACTGCACTCTAGCCTGTGTGACACAGGGAGATCCTGTCTCTAAAGAAGAAGAAGAAAAGAAAAATTATCAAAAGACTGAAATGAAACAAACAGCAAAAACCAGTGGAAATGAAAAGTATATCAAAGATGACCCAAGTCAGGAATTGTTTCATGGCAATACACAGAAATCTATAGAAACTAGGTCAAGCCACCAAAAAAAAAAAAAGTATTGGAAGAATTTAGGAGTATCTCATAGAAACCAGTGCTCAAGAAGTACAGTCAAGCCGGGCTCGGTGGCTCAACCTGTAATCCCGCGCCTTTGGGAGGCTGAGGTGAGTGGATTGCTTGAGCCCGCGGGTTCGAGACCCGCCTGGGCATCGAGACCTCATCTCTACAATAAATCAAAAAAAATCATGCCTGTAATTCCGGCTACTCGGAAGGCTGAGGCGGAAGGATCGCCGGAGCCCAGCAGGTCGAGGCTGCGGTGGCCGGGAGCGGCCACTGCCCTCCAGTCTGGGCGACAGAGTGAGACTCCAACTCAAGAAAAAAAAAAGAAGTACAGTTAATACCAGCCCGGGCAACACAGCGAGACCAAGTCTCTACAAAAAATTTTTTAAAAAGAAATTAGCCAGGTGTGGTGGCAAGTGTCTGTAGTTCCAGCCACTCAGGAGGCTGAGGCGGTAGGATCACCTGAGCCCAGGAGGTCAAGACTGCAGTGCCACTGAACTCCAGCCTGGGAGACATTGAGACCCTGACTCAAAAAACCAAAAAGAAGTACAGGCAGGGATAAGGCTTCCAGAATGTTATAATACAATATGCCTACTCCTTTTTGGAACTGAATCGTCTCTTGTTTGTTCCTTTCTGCACGTGTTCATTCTTTTTTTAATGACTGTTCAGTGCCGGGGTCCAAAAACAAATGACTACAGTCTTTGCATCCTTTTTTCAAATTCCAAAATGATATAGCAGCTTAGGTCAGGTATTGACTCTTGACCCAATAAACTGTCCAAAGGAGAAACAGGACAATTAGGTTACAAACTACTAAAATAGAGGTTAAATTCATCCTTTCAGAGGGGTTTTGATGTGGGCAATTTGATGTGTAGACCAGACAGGAACCCTAAGATATCTATAAAAAAAATCTGAGCCAGGCTCGGTGGCTCAGCCTGTAATCCCAGTGCTCTGGGAAGCTGAGGTGAGTGGACTGCCTGAGCCCGTGGGTTCGAGACCCACATGGGCAACCTGGCGAGACCTCATCTCTACAATAAAAAAAAAAATTAGCCAGGCATGGTAGCACGTGCCTGTAGTTCCAGCTACTCGGAAGGCTGAGGCAGAAGGATCGCTGGAGCCCAGCAGGTCAAGGCTGTGGTGGCCGAGAGCGTGCCACTCTACTCCAGTCTGGGTGACAGAGTGAGACTCCAACTCAAAAAAAAAAAAAAAAAAAAAATCTGGCTCCTTCCAAAGCCCCTGATCCAAATTACTTTATGATTGAATTCTAGCAAAGTTTTATGGAATACAGAATTCCTATGTCATTTATACTATTCGGGAGTGTAAAAAGGATAGAAAATTACCAATTTATTTTATAAGGCTAACATGATCCCATTATTAAAACGTAACAAAATTAGCTCCCAAAAGAAAACTCTATGAATTAATCACACTTTTGATTGGTAATGTCAAAGTTTATGTATAAATATGCATACATATTCACACATATATATGCACTCCTGTTTTCACATTTTAAAACTATTACCAGTGGTGCACTTCTTAGGCACCAATATTATAAAGACATATTCTCTCTACTTAAAATAATTATATTTTTCATTAGAGAAAAATCCACATTTTGAAAATTAAGCTTAGAGACAACTTCAAAATATTAAAAGTTTACTGTACGGTTAAGATAACATTTCAATGGGGGAAATGATTCCATAAATATTGTTGAGATAACTGACCATTATTTTGGGGAAAATGATCATCATCTGGGGAAAAAGAAGTTAGAGCTCAACATAAGTGTCAGTATAAATTCCAGATAGAACAAAGATTTTTGTGTATAAATTAAAATATAAATACGTTAGAAAAACATTTAAGACGGGAAAGGTCCTTTGAAGGTTATCACTAATAACATCAACCATAAAAGTTTGATTTTAAAAAGTTTGACAGATACAGTATATATATATTTTTTAAATCAGAAAGACTAGCATTCCTTTTTGTCTACCCATACAGTCCCCTTTCAGTATTTCACCCATTCTCCTAATTTTAACGACCATCTCTCAAGAGATTATTTCTAATTACATATTCACACTTAGTCTCAACTTCTCTTCCCGGCTTTCAGTCCCTGCTAGCCAATTATTGTACCTGGATATCCTGTAGCTACCTTAACCTCAATATACCTAAAACCAAGCTAACTCCTTGTTTTTTGAGTTAGAGTTTCACTGTCACCCAGGCTGGAGTGCAACGGCACACTCACGGCCACCACAGCCTCAACATGCTGGGCTCAGGTGATCCTTCTGCCTCAGCCTTCCAAGTAGCTGGAACCACAGAAGCATGCCACCATACCTGGCAAATTTTTTGACTTACTGTATAGTCGAGGTCTCACCAAGTTGCCCAGGCTAGTCTCGAACCCCTGGGCTCAGGCAATTCTCTCGTCTCTGCCTCCCAAAGTGCTGGGATTACAGGCATGAGCTATCATGCCCGGTTTCATCGTAACTTCTAAACAAGCTCCTCTGACTGTTATATCTCCCCCCTTTCTGGGATCTCAAAACTTAAAATAATCATTGACTCCCGTTTTCCCAAAACCTTCCACATAGGTCACCAAACTCTGAAGATTCTTCCTTTTTAGTATCTTCCTTTCATTTAATCTTTCCTTTATATTCCTACTACAGCACCCAAAAGTATGACCCTCATTACATAAAATATTAACACTAATCCCCCAAATTTAAAAAAAGGTATTTTAACCTCAAAATTGAAATCTGACCACCAAATTTAATAGCACTAAAGAGGTTGGCCTGCACAAGCTCTAGATCATATACACTACAGCACAATAATTTAATTTCAAGTCATTCTATTATAGTCTTTTAACTCCTGCTGACCTGTATCACTTAAAATAGCAAAACCAAAACACAAATGTCATTAAGATATTTAGTTTGTTGTTCTTGTTGCTATTGAGAGGATAAAGCTGGGATAAGATAAAAATGGCCAAAGTTGGTCGGGCACAGTGGCTCACACCTGTAATCCTAGGGCTTTGGGAGGCCAAAGTGGGAGGACTGCTTGAGGCCAGAAGTTCAAGACAAGCCTAGGTAACATAGCAAGACTCTGTCTTTATAAAAATTTTTTAAAAATTAGCTAGAAATAGTGGTATGCACCTGCAGTCACAGCTATTCGGGAAGCTGAGGCAGGAGGACCACTTGAGCCCAGAAGTTTAGGGCTGCAGTGAGCTATGCTGGCACCACAGCACTTCAGCCTGGATGGTGAAGTGAGATTCTGTCTCAAAAAAAAAAAAAAGAATCCTATTTTTAAAAAAGCATTTTTCTGCTTTCTTCTCTAGGAAATCCTAATATAACATATGTGCAATTCAATCCAAATAAAAATAGGTGAGAATGAATTTTAAAATGTCAACATTTTAAGACCTATTAGTAACAACTTTTATATTACTAATAATTATTACGGCATCACCATCACAGAAGTCATACATTCTAGAGCCAGAATAGACCTTCACAATTATGTAGTTAACATACATTAAAATGTCTAGTGACCTCCTATTTACCTATTCACACAAATAACCAAATGCCCACTATATCCTGTATAAAACATACAGAGGCCATATTGACTGGCAGTCATGGCCAATTTCACTTTGAAAAAAATAAAACAGGCTATTGCTTTCTAATACATCTGATCTCTATTCTAAACAGTTAAAGTTCTAGACATACTAAGATAAGAGTCAGTCGTGTTTCTGAAATTGTTTATGCAAGCTGAACTTCTTACTGTAACCACAAAATTTAATCACATTTTATATAAACTGATTAAATGAGTGTAAAAAGATAGCTGTTTTATTGAAAAATTAAGTGCTTCAAAATGGCTTGATAAAGGGTGAATCACCAAAAAAAATTTGTCTAATTAATTATCTGTAAATAAGACAGCTACACTGGATGGAAAAAAATATATATACCAAAATAATTCTTTTTTTTTTGTTTTTTTGAGTTGGAGTCTCACTCTCTGTTGCCCAGACTGGAGTGCAGTGGCCACTCCCGGCCACCGCAGCCTCGACCTGCTGGGCTCCGGCGATCCTTCCACCTCAGCCTTCCGAGTAGCCGGAATTACAGGCGTGCATTACCACGCCTGGCTGATTTTTTGATTTATTGTAGACATGAGGTCTCGCCAAGTTGCCCAGGCAGGTCTCAAACCCGTGGGCTCAGGCAATCTGCTCACCTCGGCCTCCCAAAGTGCTGGGATTACAGGCTGAGCCACTGAGCCTGGCCCAAAATAATTCTATACTCAAGTTTGCTTTAAAGTCTTAACCAACTTTAAAGAAAACGATAGGCAATATCAATCTATAGGTGTAATTTATACACAAAGGCCAACTTGAAAGTCCATCAGTAAAATCAGAAGAATACTCATTTATGCATTCAGTTTACAAGGACATATTGAACACCTATCCTGTGCCAGGTATTGCTCTAGGGCAGTAGTTCTTAAACTTTTTGGTTTTAGGACATTTTATTCTTTAAAAGTACAGAGCAACTCCAAAGAGCTTAGTTTTATAGGTAATATACATTAATTTTTACCATATGAGAAACAAAAGCTGAAAGCAATGTTAAACGCAGTAATATACCAGGACTCGCTCATTCATTAGCCACCATAATGATAATGTCATCATTTATGCAGCTTTCAGAAACCTCAGCTAAACATACGTGAGAGAATGGCTGAGAAAGTCAAACAACTTCTTAGTATTATTATGAAAATCATTTTGACTTCACTGATACCCTCAAAGAGTCTTAGGAACTCATTAGGGGCCCTGAACCACCACCCACTGAGATGCACTGTTATGGGGCTGAAGAAGCAATCATGATTAAGATACATATTGACCCCCTCATGTAATTTAATGAGCAAGATGATACAGAAGCAAATCAATAAAGACATAATTTCAGGTAGTGACAAGTGCCATAAATAATAGGTAAGGATAGAAAGAGTAAAAAGTGGGAGGTGAGGAGAGGGAAAGGGGTAATTATTTTACATAAAATGGTCAAAAAAGGCCTCTCTGTGGAAGTGACATTAAAGGAATGAACAACACTAAGATCTAAGGAAATAATGCTCCAAAAAGAAGGAGAAGAAAATGCAAAGGCTCTGGAAGACACTGGAGGATTTTGAGCATGGGAATGGCCCAATCTATTTAATGTTTCTGTTTTGTTTTGAAGTCAAAGTCTCACTCTGTCGCCTAGGCTGAGTACAGCGGCATGATCATGGATACCACAGCCTCAAACTGCTGGACTCAGGCAATCCCTGTACCTCAACCTTCCATGTAGTTGGGACTACAGGCCCGTGCCACCATGCCCTGCTAATTTTTTAAGTTAATTATAGAGCCAAGGTCTCACCATGTTGCCTAGGTTGGTCTCAGGCAATCCTCTTACCTTGACCTCCCAAAGTGCTGAGATTACAGGCAGAAGCCGCTGCATGCAGCTATTTAAGGTTTTAAAAATATTACTCTGGAGGCCAGGCATAGTGGCTAATGCCTGTAATCCCAGTACTTTGGGAGGCCAAGACAGGAGAATCACTTGAGGACAGGAGCTCAAGACCGGACTATGCAACCTGGTGACACACACAGAACAAAAATTAAAAATAAAAATATTACTCTGGCTTCCACATGGAAGAGATGGAGAAAGCAGGCACAAAAATGGAAGTAGAGCGCTTAGGAGGCTGTTCAGTAGCCTGCAAGAAATGCTAGTGGCTTGTATAGTATGGTGGTGGTGGAAGGATTACATTTAAATGGATATGAGATTTAATTTGGAGAAAAAGCTATAACAACTGCTGAAGAAATGGTAGCTCATAGGTTTCTACAGAACAACTAGGTGCATGCTGTCATTTATTGAGGTATAGAGAAACCATGGAAAATGAAGAGAAAACCAAGCCTAAGACGCGTATTTGGAATCCAAGTAAAAATATTGTATATTTGAGTCTGGAACTCAAGATATAGAGGTAGTGCAGGAAATGCATGATAGGAAATCATCAGATATTCAAGTTTAGAAATGGATGAGATCACCCAAGGAATAAATCCAGATAAAGAAGAGAGCAGGAGAAGTGAGATCTGGAATAAAGCCTATCAAATTATCAAATTAACATACATTTTTGTATGTATTAGTTTTCATAATTGCCTTTTCCAAATAACTGCAGATCCAAATGCTGTCAGATAAGAGAGGTTTTATTAGTACATCTCTTTCCATATGAGGACACCAGACTCATAAATCTCCTTCATTAAGAAGCATTCTAGAACTTCCTGGAATTCCTCTCAAACCATTGTCTCATGCCCTGTGCCCACCCAACACACACACAAGCCTCCCCAGCACACACCCATCACCCTTATCCCTTTTCCCACTCCACTAGAGTTGTCTCTCTTTTGGGCTCTCACAATTGTCTTTGCTTATTTTTACAGAGGCCCTTTTAAACATTCTATATTCTAATTATTTATCCTTTAAGTGGTGTAAAAGTTTCCTTATGGACAAGAACCTTCATCTTTGTATCCTCAATACCTTCCATAGTGACTGGCAGATAACGAGCTCTCATGGAATATTTCCTGAATGAATAACTGAAGGGGGAGTGACTTATCCAAGGTCAGTCCCACTGCTATTTAGTAGGAAAGCAGGGATTAGAACCTAGGTTTTTGGACCAGATTTTTTTAAAAGTGTGATACGTATACGTGATGGGATATTATACGGACAAAAAGGAAGACAAAATTATGGACTTTGCAGCCACCTGGATGGATCTGGAGTCCGTCACACTGTGATCTACCACAGAAACAAAGAACTGAGTACCACATGTTTTCACTCAAAAGTGGACCCTGAACATCTATCAATACTACCAAAAAAGGGATTGGTAGTAGCAGGAACTATATGTTTTGGTCTCACTTTATCTACATCTTTTTTTCTATTTATCGTCTAATGAGAATCTACTGTGCTCAGTTTTGCCTAAGTTTGGTGACCTGACCAGAATTCAATTTTCTTCAATCTGTCCAGAACCTATGCTTCCAGCTCATATCTTACCACTCTCATAAAAATCCTCCCTCATATTCCAACCTTTAATCATACTGCCCACTCCTCCCCATCACCCACCATACACACTTTCAGTAACAGCCTATATAATCTGATGATTTCTATCCTTATGGCTATACTGACGTGCTCTCAAAGTTCACCAAAGGGTTTTGTAACAGTTAAAGTATAATTTTCAAAATGGCAAAATCCTGACTCTCATACACATATGAAATGAATATATGGTAAAGATTTTATTTAAGTCATCAACAAAGAAACAAGATGTCAAAATTTACGGTAGACTGGTACTATTTCCCCATCTACAAAATTCATTTGCACAGCACAAAAATCATTTACATTGGTATGGGGGGAAGTATCCGTGCTGCTATGAGTTTTCTACAACTTGTATCCTTTTTTACGGCGTAGCAAAATAGCCTTGTCAATCAAAGACAAAGATGCATATTCCTTAATCAGAATAATTATTCCTGGAATGTCCTCTAGATAATATCTAGCATTCCAGATTTGCTGTCATTTCCACTGTCCATTTCCAAGTCTTTGATCATTTTTCCTGCATCAAAACTCATCCTTAACCTGCTTTCTCTAGAACAATGCAAAGAAATTCTTGCTGCATTCAGTTTCCATAATATGGCGCTCTCTTGGCTATTCTTCTGCCTCTCTGATTGATTCTCCTCCCTACTTCTTTGTCAGTTCCTATTCATCTTAAAAACAGTATTTACCAAGGTTTTGCTTTGTTGTTTAGGCTTTTTCACTGCTATAATTTCTTACTGCGTATCTAAACTCATCCAGTCATGCTTCATCTATTACTTATATAGGAATTATTCCCAAATGCACAGCTCTAATGTCTATAATCCATGGAAAAATTTGTTTTTTCCATTTCCCATGTTGATATCTCAGCAATACCTCAAATTCATCAATTTAACTCTCTCTTTTCCTCACTACAATATAGTCTATTCCTGTGTTCTTAACTTAGTTAGCATCTAATTGTCACAAAAGCACAAAGCATGAGGATCTTACATTCTTCTTTCACCCTCACTCTCCTCTATGAAACTGTCTTTTCCAGGCAGTCACCTAAGCTATCTATTGTACCTCCACAAACTTTCTCTTGTATCTTCCCCTTCCTCATAATCTTTCTCCTAGTTCAAGCCCATGTTGCCTTTCACCTGAACTGTTGATAAAGCCTCCAAATTAATATTTTGTCTTTCTCTTCTATCATCACTCAGCTGCCAAAGTTATATTTCTCCAAACAGGGGTCAAAGCTTTTCTAAATTGTATCTACTTTCTGTCCCGAGTTCTTATATAATAGGCACTGGTATTGGGGTATCCACCTACTTGTTACTCATTCTGCTTCAGTTATTTCAGTCCAGTTGAGCTGATTCCATCAGTAAAGCACACAACTCCAGCTAAGGTGATGACAGGCTTATGATGACTGGTTCAGAAACTGGCACCAAAAGAGTCATTGAAATGGCATAAGACTTTCACTGAGACTTATGGGGCACGAGTTAGTTTTGTTTTGTTTTTGGTTGTTGTTGTTTTTTTTCCTTCTGCTGTAGCTGCTATTGTTACTGCTATATTTTACCACCAGAGGACAGCCTGTCTAAGAAGCCAAGACAGACTGTGTGAAGTTCAAAGATGCAAAAGAGAAATTTGACCCAGTGCCATCTTCTGAGACCTAGTATTAACACATGTCTGAAGCCAGTTTTCCTTGGATTGTTCAATTATACCTATCAATAAACTTTCTCTTTGCTTAGGCCTGTTTGACTCAGGCAACCAACTAGCAACCACGAAAAAGTACTAAACACCACCCATCTTTTCATGCACCAAATGATATGATTCAGCTACATCATACATCAGCCTCCTCACCAGTATCAGAATACTGTGCTTTTCCTTATGCTATTCCTTCAGTCTGGAATTTTCTTCTGCTTAGAATTAGCTTATTAAGATACACCTTATCTCTTCAAAGTTCAAATACCTCAGTGAAACAATCACCTAGGACTGGAAAGATGCAGAGGGCCAGGTTACACAGGACCTTAAAACATGGTTTTTTAAACTTTAACCTTAAGGGTAAAGAAATGTCATTAAAGGGTTTTAAAGGATAAGTAACAGGACCAGATTGGCAATTTTAAAAGATCACTCTGGTCGCTGTAGAGAGAATAAACTAGAAAAGATCAAGAGGGACAATGAGTTATAAGCTACTAAAGTAATCTAGGCAAAAAAATGTTGATGGGACTAAAGAGGCAATGGAGAGACAAGAATGCATTTGTGTAATGAGTTTATTTCTGGATAAATCCCCCCTGTACCATAAACTCTCTGAGAGCAGATAAATTATCTATTGACTATCATTTTATCCACAGAAATTAGCAAGGGGTTAGCACACAGTAAGAACTCAAATATTTGTTGAATAAATGCATATATAATTAACAATCAAATCTGTAAATTGTTTGATCAACTGAGTACATAGCTGTATCATTTATGAAGATAGAAAACACAGGAAAAGTCAGTTTGGGGTTGGTTGCTTTGTTGTTGAACAATAGAGAAGGGAGAAGAACTGTTTTAAACAAGTTGAGTTTGAGGTAATGTAATACATTCAAGAAGGCAAATGGATATACAGGATACACACATCCCATGTGGGAATCAGGAGATAGATTTGGGCTGAAGATACTGAATTGAGAATTCTAAACATATACAAGTAGATGTGTTAACTGACTTTATGAGATGAGATTGCCTAGTAACATGTAAAATGAAAAGAGAGTAGAGATCACAGACCTAACAGGCATTTAAGGGTTGAACAGAAAGAGAGAAGCAAGGAAGAACACTAATAGCTCTGACAGAAAAACAAACAAAGCCAAGAAAAGAGGAAGATGTGGCCAAATGTGTCAAATATTGCATACACACACACACAAAGTCAGGGAGTGAAAAGATTAAAAGTATTCTTAAGATGAAAACAATTTTGGTAGACTGGTGGGGGCAAAGGTGGAGATGGAGACTACTTAATTTGGAGCAGGTTCAAGGGTGAGTAGAAGATAAAGAAAGCCAGACAATAACAGACATCTTGCTCAAGAACTTTGGCTACAAAGGAACGGAGCTACACAGCTGCAGAAGAGGAAGGTAGACAAGACTAGGTTTTGTTTCTTTGTTGTTGTGGGTTTTGTTGGTTTGTTTCACAAAATTTGATCTTAAGCAAGCTTGTTTACTTTTATAACTTTTTTTTTTTATTTTAGAGAGATGGGCTCTCACAATGTTGTCCAAGCTGGACTCAAACTCCTGGGCAGTTGTCCCACCTTAGCCTCCTGAGTAGATGGGACTACAGAACTAAGACATATGCCACCAAACCTGGCTTTAAATTTTTAAATGTTGATTAGAGGCAACCTAAAAGAGGATGAAGTAGTAGAAAAAGTGAGAATAAATAGTAAAAAATGAGCAAAATCTTTGAAATAGAGCACAGACGAAGGAACTGGTTTTGAAAAGCAGCAATACCCCTTCCATGCAAATTGTACACTGAAAGGAAGAACAGGTAAGAACGTAGGCATATTTACAGATTTCGCTACTGAGAATTTATATGTGATAGCTTAATTGTGTAATAATCTGAAGTTTAAACACGAAAAGTTATCTGTCCAATGGCAATTTTTCTAAATTATGAGTTTAAGATACACATTAACATATAAGTTAAATAAAGTAGCTGCCTCATTCCTAAACCTCAAACCACAGACTTATAAACAAAATTAAAACAATATTTATTAAATGCCTACTGTACAAGACATCATGCTGTGAAGAATACAAAAAGGACTCTTCCCCAGGTATCTGTGTAGCTTGTTTCCTCATTTCCTTAGGTCTCTGTTCTCATAGTCTGCTTTACTTCTCTCCATTTCATTTACCACCAAGTGACATATTAACGTTTATTTTAATGTCTGTTTCCTCCTACAAGAATGGAAGCTCCAAGGGGCAGGGACTTTTTCTGTTTTATTCACTGTTGTGTCCCCAGCAGCACCAAGAAAAGTGCCTATCATGAATAGGGATGCAAGATAAAATTTTGATGTAATAAAATGGTAACTTATCTTCAGGAAGGTACTATCTGCTATATGGGTGGGGTGAGTGGAATTATACTAAAGACTACACCTGTTATGGTCTGTCTGAATGGTTGTGCCCCCATCTCCCCAAACTCACACATTGAAACCTAATCTCCAATGCAATAGTACAAAAGGTGGAGACTTTAGGAGATGGTTAGGTCACAAGGGCTCCACGCTCATGAATGAGATTAGTGCCCTTATGATCAAGGCCTGGAGAAGCTTGTCCATCCCTTCCGCCATGTGGGGATGGACCACCTACGAAGAAGAAAGCAGAGAGCGCCCCTGAGTCTGGTGGTGCCTTGGTCTTGGGCTTTCCAGCCTTCAAAACTGTGAGAAATGAGTTTCTGTTGTTTATCAACTACCCAGTCTAAGGTATTTCGCTATAGCAGCCCGAATAAAGTTAATAACAATATCTGCAAATGAAGGCAGTAAATGCTAAGATAAATGAGAGAAGCAATATTTTAAAAAAGGTCTAAGATTTTAGAATGCTGTTAACCATCCCAGACAATAAACAAAAATAATAAGGAAAAGGTGGCATTTCAATGTACATTCATGATAATTTTTAGTACAGTCACAGAGTTGTACAACCATCACCTCCTAGAACATTATCATCTCAAAAAGAAAACCCAGGCCCCTCAACTATTATCTCTCAACTCCCCCAGCTTCCCCAGCTCTAAACAACCACTAACCTATTTTCTAACTCTGTCTGCTTGTCCATTGTGGACATTTCATACAAAGAGAATCATATGTGGAATTTTGTGACCAGCTTCTTTCACTGTGCATACTTTCAAGGTTCATTCATACGTGTTATAGCATATATCAGTGCTTCATTCCTTTTTATAGTCAAACACACCACATTTGCTTATCCATTCATCAGTTGCTGGAAATTTGGGTTGTTTCCACTTCCTTGACTGTTACGAGAAACGCTTCCGTCAACATTGGTGCATGAGTTTTGTGTAGTAAAATTCTTATGAGAGAAGTAAACTTTATGAGAGAAGCTACATTTATCAAGTCAAGCTGGGCTCGGTGGCTCAGCCTGTAATCCCACGCCTTTGGGAGGCTGAGGTGAGTGGATGGCCTGAGCCCGCGGGTTTGACACCCGCCGGGGGCAACTTGGCGAGACCTCATCTCTACAATAAATCAAAAAATCAGCCGGGCGTGGTAGCGCGCGCCTGTAATTCCGGCTACTGGGAAGGCTGAGGCGGAAGGATCGCTGGAGCCCAGCGGGTCGAGGCTGCGGTGGCCAGGGAGCGGCCACTGCACTCCAGTCTGGGTGCCAGAGTGAGACTCCAACTCAAAAAAATAAAATAAAATAAAAAATAAAATAAAAATAAATTTATCAAGTCAAAGTACTTTATTCTGAGAAAATATCCCTTAAACATTTTTTTAAATGTCAAAACATTCTTTTTAAATGAAATGATACCAATATCAAAAGGAAGTTTTGTTAATGTACTTATTATAAATACATTTAAATTATTAATAATTTTTTAAAAATCTTTCTGTTAAATCCAAAAGTCTAAAAACAATGGAAGAAAATATAAGATAAATTCTAAGGAAAGCTAAAGCTCTTTCGAAGTCACATATTGTGAACAGCAGGAGATGAGAAACATAGGCCAGAAAGGTAGATTCTGAATGCCAGGCTAAGGACTTTGAGCCTTACCCCATATTCAATAAGAAAATGATTGAAGTTGTTTAAATATAAAATTCCTAACTCCAAGATACCACCTCTTTTAACAAATAGTAACTGAGCTACTACTATATAAAAAGCACTGAATTTGGTGCTATGAGTCTTGAGTGATTCCAAAAAGACTTTCGCCTCTGACACTACTGAAAACACACTAGAAAAGATTACGAATGGCCTCAAATTGCTAAATTCAATTTTCGATTTTCAGTTCTCATCTTTTTTAACTTATCACCAGCAAATGACCTAGGTAAAACACTCTCTCCTTGAAATAACTTTACTTGGCTTCTAAGACACCACACTCTTCTGGGTTGTTTCTTTACCAGTGGCTCCTTTGCCGTCTCTTATGTTGATTTTTCCAGAACTCCACAATTTCTAAACATTAGGAGTGTCCAGTCGGGGGTGGTGGCCCACGTCTGTAATCCTAGCACTTTGGGAGGGTAAGGTGAGAAGAGTGCCTGAGCCCAAAGTTCAAGACCAGCCTGGGCAATTTGGTGAAACCTTGTCTCTACAATAAATTAAAAAAAAAAAAAAATGAGCTAGGTGTGGTGGCATGTGCCTGTAGTTCCAGCTATTTGGAAGGCTAAGGCAGAAGGATCACCTGAGCCCAGCATGTGGAGGCTGCAGTGGTCGTGAGCGTGCCACTGTACTCCAGCCTGGGTGACAGTGAGACTCCAACTCAAAAAAAAAAAAAAAAGAGTGTCCAAGGCTCAGTCCTTTGGACTGCCTCTCTTTTCTATCTTTACAGACTTTTTAAATGTTCTCAATCAATCTCATGGTTCCACATGAACCTTCAACAAGTGAGGATCTGGGGCTATTTTGTTTATGCTAAATCCCCTGCACCTAAAATAGTGCCTGGCATGGAGCAGGTGCTTGACAAACAATACATGAATGGATGGATGGATGGATGGATGGATGGCTTTATATATTATCTATCAACTGATGACTTTCCAATTTATACTTCCTGCCTGGATCTCTGCCCTGAGATTTACATATATTGGGGTGCCAAAAAAATGTATACACATTTTAAGAGATGTTATCTATGTATTACTTTTATTTCACCGTATTCAGAAGTGTCTGGATGCTGATGATAACCACTTTGAGCACCTCTTGTAATTGCAAAAGTCAAATGAAACTTGTCATCTTCAATTTTAATATAGTTTTTTCCTTTCTTAAAAAGTGTGTACATTTTTTTGGCACCATTGTTTCTAACTGCCTATTTGCTATCACCACTTAAATGTGTAAAAAAACCTCAAACTTAACAAAAGAGAACTCCAATCACCCTCCCAATGGCTTTTCTGACTTGACTTCACTTTGACAACAAAGTGCAGCTCTATCCTTCTAGTTCCTCAAGCCAAAAATTTTTAAATTATTCCTAATTCCTTTCTTTCTCTCACACCACATATCCAATCTGCCAACAAATACTGTGTATTCTGCCTTTAAAACATAAACAGCATCTGACTACTTCTCACCACTTCCACCATTATCACCACAAACCAAGCCATTATCATCTCACACCTGGATGACTGCCAAAAGTCACTTAACTGGTCTTCCTGCTTCTTGACCACCTCCACTCCCCAATTTAGTTTGTTCTCAGAACCACACCAGAGACATTTTTTTCACACTTAGGTCAGATCATGTTACTTATCTGCTCATAATCCTGCAATTAGTCCCATTTCACTGAGTATAAACCCAAGTCTTGATAATTGCTTAAAAAGCTCTGGCTGTGACAATTTTGAACTCATCACCTACTATCTTTCTCTTCCTTATTCTGCTCTAGTTCTACTGGCATCCTCTGCTGTTCTTCCACCTATGGCCTCTTCCCTTACTCTTCCCTTTGCCTGGAATGCTCTTCCCCTAGATGTCTGCATTCCATCGCCTCTTTCAAGTCTGCTCAACTACCACCTTCTCTGTGACTTTTCCTCTGACTATATTTAAATTGCAACCTTGTCCCTTATCCTTGTCCCTTTTTATGCTCTCTTTTAATACGAGCACTTATCGCTATAAAATACTATGTGTCACTTTCCGCTTGAAGAGGACAAAACTCTTTTGTCTGTTCCATTCACTGCTGTATCACTGGCATTTAAATCAGCACCTGACATATGGTAGGTGATCAATGACCTATTGAGCTAATGCTTTCATTTCCATCAGGGGATCTAAAAATCATTTAGCCTGGTATTTCAGGAAAAGATCATAAAGCATTTCTAAGATTCCTCCCAGTGCTCTGATCCCTAGAAGGATTCTACTTTGCCTAGAAAGAAAAGCTGTGCTTTGTCCAGACAACCACAAGGAGGAGTTGGGAGGAAGAACCTAGTAGCCAAGAGAAACCGGAGAATAGTGCTTCCCTTGCTCTTCCTACAGTAACCTCAAGGGGAAGAAAACTGGATTCGCTGTACTGAATGAATGATTTTTCTCCATGCTATGAGTTACCTAGACACAGACAAACGCAAACATTAAACATTAAAGACCACAACCCTTTCGAAAGCCACAAAGAGGCCAAGGGAATCAGTCCACAGGCCACTAAGAACTGGAGGGGTGTTCCTTTAACTCCACCACTGAGAATTTTCCATAAATTCAGGGGAAGAGTTCCAGACAGCGCCGAGTGAGCCACGTAACTCACCGATGAAGGCCGAGGTGTTCCGGTCGTCGGTACTCTCTGGTCACAGAACTATTAAGTCAACCCTGTGCAACACCCCAAACACCTACAACGCTTAAACGGCAGAAGGCGGCGGCCCCAGGTCTAAATTCTCCGACGTGGCCGATCGCACATAATCCACTAACCCCAGGTTCCTTAAACACCAAAATCCATCTCCCACGGGCTTCCGAAACTCACCGCCACCTGTTGATGCCCACGTTGGAGGAGCCGGCGAACCAGGGGTCCAGGATGTAGACGCAGCGGATGGTGTCGGCGCCCTGAATGCACTCCTTCAGGGCGGGGTTGTCGTGGAGCCGGAGCCCCTTTCGGAACCAGTGCACGGCGTTCACCCCCATGCCGGGGGGGCGCGCGGGCGGCGGGGCACCGCCGACTTCCGCCACCGAGAAATTCAAGGAAGGAGGGGCCGGCTCATAACCGACACCTTCGCTTCCAGGAGAATCGCCTCACCCAAGCAGTGAGGAAAGGGCGGCAGGAGGGGGACAGGAAAAAACGAATCCGAGGAGAGGGCTGGCGAAGGCGGGGGCGCTGGAGGCGCAGCTGGAAGATGAATGGAGGTGGCCCAGTCGGCGGAGTCCGGGTGTGACGCCCTTTAGGAGCCGGCGCCCGCCGCAGCCACCGGGAGGCGACACATAACTTCCAGGGCCTCGGGCCTCCGGAGCGTGAGCGACTTCCAGGAGCTCCGGCCGCCACGACTGCCCGAGCCGGCCCCGACAGCCCCGGGAGGTTCGTCACGGAAACCTCGCCCCACCGAGGCGGCCCCCGAAGACAAAACGGCCCGCTTGGGGTGAGTCACCGAGAGGAACGAGAGAGGACTCGGCCCCTGTCGGCGACGCTGCCTCTCAGACCGCTAAAGAGGACCAAGGACGGAGGACCAAGACGGGGATCGAGGCCGTTGGACGGTTGCCGGCCGGTGACCGGTCCCGAGGCTGCCCGGGTGACTCTGCCGCCGCCGCCGCGTCAGCGGCCTCGGCCCCGCCCCCGGCTCCCCATTGGAGGGCGCGCTCCCCACGTGACCACCGGCACCTCACGTTTCTGAAGTGTGTTTACTACACCGGCTCCGGCTGGAGAAGCTGCCCGCGCTTCAGTCGCTTCTGGAGGAGCGGCGGCCGCGTGACCCCAAAACTGTCAATCCTCGCCCAGACGTTGGACTCGCTACCTCTACTCCTTTCTTCTGCAGACTGGCCGCTGTCTCCTGGAGGCCACCGCGGTGACCACAGGTCCCTTGTGCGGCACGGCCTGGCCCCGCCCCCGGGGGCCATGAGCGGCCACCATTGGCTGAGGCTCGCCGAGACCCGGATGAGCACGGGGCTGCGGGGAGCTCGCGGGCGGGTTCTCAGCTCGGGAAGGCGCGCATGCGCCCTCACCGGGCTCCCGAGGGAAGGGGGCGGGACCCGCGGGCTGGAGTGCGCGTGGCGGCCCCTGCTGTGGGATTTGGGGAAGGCCTGGAGAGGATCGCGTGTCCCCTAAGAGTCGCGGTAGAACCGGCCAGGGGAGTGAGCGGATAGGGTGCAAGGAGGAGAGTAGGAGCCTCTATTTGCATTTCAAACCCACAACGTGTGTTTCAATCCTGCTTTGGCCAGAGAACCCTACTTTGGAGCGTGTGGAGCTGGTGTGGACCATTCTTCGGGCCCTTCAGCGCCTCTCCCTTGTACGTGCTCTGGGCTTGGCAGGGCAGTTGCCAGGCATTCCTGGAATTTCTGGAATTCCTTAATACTGTCCATATACCTTAAACATATCAGCCCCAATCCTTTACATTCCGTGTGGTTTACAGGGCTCTTCCAGACTGGGGCCTTTGTGTACCTTTCCAGCGACGATGAACTGCAAGCCACGCCATCCCTTAAACATAGGAGGGGACCCCCCAAAAAACCGGAATTATCTTTTGGAGGGCGGGCCCCGGGTAGTGCAGGCTTCCCTCCCTAGATAAGTGCTCTGGGAACCCATCAGCATTAGTGAACCAGCTAGCGTTGTTGTGAGCGGCTGTGTTCAGCTTCAGCGAATTTTTTTTTTTTTTTTTAGATTCTTTCAGCGTGTGTGCCCATTTCATGATGGGTGATGCAGGAGCGCACCTGCCCACACCACGCTGAGTGTTCACCAGTTTTTGACAAAAAGCAGCATGACCCCCATGCCACACCTTCCCTATTCACCTGATCTCACCCCAGCAGTTCCCCACCCCATGAAAAAAAAGTCCTCAAATGGAAATATTTTGCCATTGTGAAAGACGTGAAACAAAAAACGGCAGAAGCACTAAAAGGCATCAAAATTGATGAGTTAAAAACTGTCTTGAGCAGTGGAAAAAGCATCTTGGGAGGTGTATTGCATCAAATGGGGGAGTACTTTGAAGGTGACTGAAGTTTAAACATGTAAGAATAAATGCAATTTTTTATACATAAATTCCATTTTTGGGGGGACCCCTTCATATGATACCCTTATGTTCATTTAACCATTACTCAGTGAATGAACCAGGTACTGTTCAAAGCACTGGAGATACAGGGGTATGTAATAAAATAGGCAAAATCCCCAATTTGTCTCTCTACCTTTGTATGTGCTAATGTTTCCTCTATAAAATGCTTTGTTGGAATCTGCTGCTGACCACAACCACCTTTGAACTACCTAGTGTATTTCTACACACCCCTTTAGACTCAGATGAAATGATACCTAATTTGTGAAAATGTTCCTGACCACTGGGGCAAATGTAGGCCCTCCTTGAGTTCTCTAAGCATGTTTCTGATACATTACTTATCACACTATTTTGACAGTTAGATGGAAAGTGTCTACTATAATACCTAGTAATACCCACTTAATAATAGTACTTATGGAGCCAGGCTTGGTGGCTCAGCTTATAATCGCAGCGCTTTGGGAGGCTGAGGTGAGTAGATTGCCTGAGTCCTTGAGTTTGAGACCCACCTGGACAACTTGGCGAGACCTCATCTCCACAATAAATCAAAAATTAGCCAGCTGTGGTAGTGCACGCCTGTTGTTCTAGCTACTTGGAAGGCTGAGGCGGAAGGATCGCCAGAGCCCAGCAGGTCAAGGGTGACAGAGTGAGACTCCAACTCAATAATAATAATAATAATAATAATAATAATAGTACTTATTGTAATAATGTGTCTCTGATTCCCTCCAAAGTGTGTCTTCTCAAGGACAGGGTCTCTACTCGGTTCATTTTTTGGTATCAACATCCAGTACAGAGTCTGACATAGGCATCCAAATGTTCATTGAATGAAAAAATGAGCGAGTGCCATTGGCCACCATTGTGTCTGGCAAGGTTGAAAGGAGGAAGGAAGTAGAAATTGCTATGGGTTGAATTGTGTCTTCCCAAAATTCATATAGTTCCAGTACCTGTGTGTGACCTTATTTGGAAATGAGGTCTTTATAGATGATCAAGTTAAGATGAGGTCATTAGTGTGGGCCCTAATCCAGTGTGGCTGGTGTCTTTATACAAAGAAGAAATTTGGACACAGAAAGAGATACATAGGAGATTCATAGGAGAACATCCTATGAAGATTGGAGTTATGCTGTTGCAAGCCAAGGAACTACCAGAAGCTAGCAGAGAGGCCTGGAACAGATCCTTTCTTAGTGCCTTCAGAGGGGGTGTGGCACTGCTGGCACTGATTTTGGATTTCTGGTCTCTAGAACTGTGAGACAATAAACTCCAGTTGTTCTAAGCCACCCAATTTGCAGCCTAAGCAAACTAATACAGCAGTATGTAAATGCAATGATTTAGGGAACCGATCTGTCTGAATAGTCTTTCCTACTTCTGCTTCTGTTGCCCCATGAAGTATCTCTCAGCCTTTCTTTGGTTTCTGTAAGAACATTTACAATTATATACATAGGAAAACACTTTCTTCACTATATTATTTTTATTGATGGAGATGAGGCTTGGATCATCACCAGTCTAAGCCTCCCATCATCTATGCAGAAGATGTGGCATACAGAGCTGTGCTCTCACTTGCAGGGCCTCATATTCCAGGGCCCAGCATTGTACTCCTAAAAATATAGTGTTTTATATTTCATTTTAGGTAGTTTAAAAGCAAGCAGATTGTGTCTAATGACATAAGAATTGTTTTCAAGCATCCAAATGAAACGGTGGGTGGTAGAGAGTATGTTGATCCATGTAGAGTTGACTTATGTTTGTGAATTGTTCATTCAATAAAGGCAGGCTTTTTTTTCCGAACAGACAGTTGTGTGGGGGTGTGGGTGTAGCTTTCACTTAAACATAAAAGTAATAATTTATTATAGAAGTGTCAGTATTGTCAACGGTGCATTTGTCAAATACTGAAAGATTTTTATGGCACATGGGTGATTACTTTAATATACCTGAATTTTGAGGGAGGATCACCAATTAATACTAGCAATGACTTACTGAGCACCAATTGGGTGCCAGGTTCTTTCCATAATTTATAATTAATCTTTGTAATAATATGATGCAGATTGTTATTATTTAATAATCATCTATACCTACTTATCTGATGAAGAAATGGAAACTCAGAAACACAAATAATAAAACCAGATGAAAAGCTAAGACTGTTTCTGAATCCAAAACTCTTTCCTTAACATATGCTTTTCCTCACTGATATATATATACACCACTTCTTTTGAGAGTGGATATAATGTATGAGGGGGAAAGATGGGGTGGGTAGGGTTGTCAGGAATCATTTGCATAATTCAAGTTGGCTTTAGCATCATGATGATAGAGAAAAAGTATGAAACTAAGAGGAAGAGAACAGTTTATATCTCAGTTTGCCATGAAATTAGTTGATCTTGAACATGTCCATCTAGGCTTTATTGGCCTGATTAATTCATCTATAAAATGAGGGGACTGAAATAGATGATTTCTACGTTTTCTAAGTTATTTTAAAATTCTATGAAGACGACTCTGTTCATGAATTATGGCTCAAAAATACGTAAGAAGCGTCCGGCTAAACATTCTTTTAACTGCCATCAGTGTTAGAAAAAGCCATATCTCCTTGATTTCATAAGCACCTTTGGTAAAACTGTACCAGATCTCTAAATTGAAACCCTGTGCACTTTCTCTCTCTCTCTCTCTCTCTCTCTTTTTAGAAAGCAGGATTTATTGAGGGGACTGAAAAGCTCCAACAGTGGGAGGGAACCCAAGGGGGTTGCCCAACCCTGTACTCTCCCATGATCCCATCTTTCAAAGGTGATTTTTGGCATGTTACATAAATAATGAAAGTGTAGACAGTCCTGATTGGCTCATTCAGTCTTGATGTGATGTGAATGTTGACTAAGTGCCCCCAACACTGGAATATTTGGGACTGAATTTAAATGTTAAAGGATACTTTTTTCTTGAGAACAGGGTCTTGCTCTGTCACCCAGACTCCAGTGACACATCATTGCTTACTGTAATTATTTTTTAAAAGGTAAATTATAACTCATATGAATATAAAAGAGACACATCAAAAATTTCAAATAACTCATTAATGAGAAAACCCATAAGATATTAAAATGACCATGGGTTCGAGACCCGCCCGAGCAACTTGGTGAGACGTCATCTCTACAATAAATAAAAACTTAGCTGGCATGGTAGCATGGTAGCTGTAGTTCCAGCTACTTGGAAGGCTGGGGTGGAAGGATCGCTGGAGCCCAGCAGGTCAAGGTTGTGGTGGCCGGGAGCATGCCACTGCGCTCCAGTCTGGGCGACAGAGTGGGACTCCAACTCAAAAAAAAAAAAAACAAAATAAAAAAAGATATTAAAATGAGGCCGGGCACAGTGGCCCAAGCCTATAATCCCAGCACTTTGGGAGGCCGAGGCGAAGGGATGGCCTGAGCCCAGGGGTTGGAGACCATCCTGGCAGCTTAGTGAGACCTTGTCTCTACAATAAAATCTTTTAAAAAAATTAGCTGGGCGTGGTGGCACACGCCTGTAGTTCCAGCTACTTGGAAGGCTGAAATGGAAGGATTGCTTGAACTCAGCAGGTCGAGGCTGTGGTGGCTGTGAGTGTGCCACTGCACTTCAGCCTGAGCAACAGAGACTCCAACTAAAAAAAAAAGATATTAAAATGGATTAAAAGGAGAATCCAAAGAGCAGTTACATTTATAGGCCATCAAGAATGTTAAAATGAATTTGTTTAATATATGCAAACTGGCTTCTTCCACAGAAGGGTAGAGGGAGGGAGATCAGTTGGACTTTCACAGGACAAAATTATTTGCATGTCTATGGACAAGATTAATTTTCATTGCTAGCCGGGCTCGGTGGCTCAGCCTGTAATTCCGTGCTTTGGGAGGCTGAGGTGAGTGGATTGCCCGAGCCCGCGGGTTCGAGACCCGCCTGGGCAACTTGGCGAGCCCTCATCTCTACAATGAGTCAAAAATCAGCCAGGCATGGTAGCGCGCGCCTGTAGTTCCAGCTCCTTGGAAGGCTGAGGCGGAAGGATCTCCGGAGCCCAGCAGGTCGAAGCTGCGGTGGCCGGGAGCGGCCACTGCACTACAATCTGGGCGACAGAGTGAGACTCCAACTCAAAGGAAAAAAAAATTGCATTACTATCAATTATCTGCAATTTACAGTTATAAAGTAGCTCAAAGATAGCAAAAATAGCTAACATATATAGGCTGAGAATAACTTGAAGGGTGGTCTAGTCAAGAGACCTAGGGGCCTTTTTTGACCATTTCAAAATCATTCACAATTTTTGCCACCTCTTCATCCTAAAAGGAGCCCCTTCTTATTCTCTATCCTAGTTCTCCATTTATTCTCATCGTGGCGCCAATTAGTATCTGAATTGTTGTCGTTGTTGATTACTTACTTATTGTCTGTCACTCTATGCCTGTCCCTGCCCCAAATGCAAACTCAGGAGGGCAGAGAATTCTTCAAAATAGCATTATCTGTCATAGTGTCTGGTACTCGATTCTCAGTAAACAGTTCTTCTAGAGATCCTGGTAACACCCAGTTGATCACATTTAATATTGTACTTCAGCCACACGTCAGTTACCATCAACTCCAAATTCACATTTCATTGCTTTCTCTGTGTTCATGGAACTAGACTGTAAGGATCTTATCTTTGCAGCGGGCACGATGTTAGACATTCTCAGTAGGGGGCGCTGGAGGGAAACTGCGGGAAGAAGGGGCCTCCAGTTCTGATAAGCTTCTACTTTTTGCTTCTTTTTTTTTTTTTTGAGTGGGAGTCTCACTCTTATCGCCCAGGCTGGAGTGCAGTGACACACGGCCACCGCAGCCTCGACCTCCTGGTTCAGGCAATCCTTCCATTTCAGCATTCCAAGTAGCTGGTATTACAGGCACGTGCCACCATGCCTGACTAGTTTTTGTGATTTATTGTAGAGACACGGTCTCACCAAGTTGCCCAGGCTGGTCTTGAACCCCTGGGCTTAGGCAACCCTCTCACCTCGGCCTCCCAAAGTGCTGTGATTACAGGCTGAGCCACCGCGCCCCACCGAGCTTCTGCTTTCTTTTCTTGCTCTTATTTTACCGCTGACGAAAGTGTTGAGAGAGGGACACACATGGCACTCACTTCAATTGAGTTTCACTGACATCTCTGCTGGTGGATGCCGCTGAGACATGCAGGCATCCCAGGAGTAGGCTACCCAGCCTCAGCCCCTTGCATTCTGGAAAAGTGTTTCCTGTGACCACTCCCAGCCATGTTTTCTGCCCACCAGCCTCCAACCAGTGACGGTGGACCTGGGCCGGCCCAGGCAAACCAGCCAACTTCCTCATTATCCAGTGGCTGCATCCATTCCTTCACCAGTGAGAGCTGATCCCACCCTTAGAGCAGATCCCTGGCACTCCCACGTCCAAGCTTATCCTTCCTTAGGTACCCTCCCTCAGGTCTTGTGAGTACTCTTTAGAGCTCCTTTTATGCCTTTCAAATTAGTCACCTGTTGGAATTAATAATTCTTTTTACTAAATATTTCCTGTTTAGTGTACTGTGTTGTTGCAGTCTCCTGATTAGATACTGATTGTTACAGTTCATTAACAGACCCAGTCCTCAAGGATATACTTATGAACCATTTTCTCACTTGTTCTTACTCTTTTTCTTGACCAAGTGTATTTAGAAAGTGTAAATAGTTACAAATGTGGCAATATCATATTGCGAAATATTAGCCACTGTTTATTCCCCATAGATCTTTTTTTTTGTCCTCTGACCATCCCCATACAGGTCATTGGATGTGAGTCCCATCACCTCAGAGGGACAGGACTAGAGGACAAAGGTAGTCCAGCGTTTTGTTCTAAATTCAAGAACCTTGGTCCAGATGTAAATTAGGAAAGTTTTGTGGCTTCTCACTTTTTTCCCCAACACCATATAAATAGTCTCCAGGCTGGGGTGGGATATGAGTACAAGGAAAATAAGATAGAAAAGCATCTAAACTAAAATAAGATAATATCTCACCTGCCCTCATCTAGGATTAGCTTCAGATATTTAGATAAGCTTAGAGTGGTTTGAGAGTAGGAGAGACATATGCCAACTTTCCATCTGAAATCTGGAGGCTGAATCTCATGGAAGTCCCATGCTGCTTTCCTGTGGCCCAGCACAAAAGCCTGCGAGGAATGCCATGAGACAGAGAGGGCTCAGGAATCCCTGCCAAACCTCCTGCTGGCTAAGAGAACAGATGGGTTTTTCTAGATTTTCCCTCTATTTAGAGGACTGCAAAAGTTAGCTGAAAGAGAAACCAACTAACCAATGGGTTATAAGGTGACAGCATAGTACAAAGTGTCACAAGAGGTTGTGGCCAAAGACCAGATGAGGACATGGATATCTCAACAGATATCAGCCTGTAGAGATAACAACATTTGAGGATCAGACAGGAGCATACGTTTAGCAGATGACAGTGTAGAAAAATCCTTAAATGACTGAGAAGACCTGGAATTGACTAACCCAGTTTACAGCCAGTGAGCAGACTGAGACTTTAAGGCAGAGACTAAGTTTAGCTCTGGGAAAATGAAGACAGTTACTCTTGGACTCTGATTTGTGGACTGAAAATAGAGTACTTGCTACAAAATGCAGCCAAATATTATAGCAACTTCAAAGTCAAGCCAGGTGTGGTGCCTCAGGCCTGTAATCCCAGCACTTTGGGAGGCCGAGGTAGGAGGATTGTCTGAGCCCAGGAGTTCAAGACCAGCCTGGGCAACTTGGTAAGACCTCGTCTCTACAATTAAAAAAAAAAAAAAAAACTAGCCGGGCATGGTAGCGGACACCTATAGTTCTGGCTACTTAGAAGGCTGAGGTGGAAAGGTTGCTTGAGTCCAGCAGGTCGACGCTTGGGTGGCCATGAGCCTGCCACTGCACTCCAGTCTGGGCGACAGGTGAGACTCTGACTCAAAATAATATAAAAAATTTGAAAAAAGAAACTTCAAAGTCGCACCCACACTATTTGACCCTGTGATCTGGCCTGCCTCCCTACCTCCCACCCATCTCTCTGGCTTCTACTCTTCCCACTCTTACTCACTGCTTACTGCTCTTCAAGCAGGCCAGGCGTACTCCCAATTCAAGGACTTTGCCCTTGCAATTTCCCTGCCTGGAATGTTCTTTCCCAAGAGGTTCCCCTGACTCCCTCTCTCCTTGCCTTCAGGTGTCTGTCCCAGTGTCACCTTCTTTGGGAGACTTTCCCTGTCAACTGTATCTACATCCTTTACCACTCTCCAATCCCTTTATCCCCCCACGATTTTTCTTCATAACATTCATCAGTACCATATATTACATATTTATTTAGTTAGTTACATGTGTAAGCCCTGAAGTATTTGTTAAGTGAATGAGTGGATAAATACCCAAGACACGATAAATAATATCCAGGACCCATTGAATCCTTAATATGGGCAAGACACAGAACTGTTATATTAGGCACTTTGCTAAGTACCTTAGATATTTTTTAATTTTCATAACAGCCATGTGAGATAGGTAATTCTATTCCCATTTTATAGGTGAGAGAGCTGAGGCCCAGAGTTAAATTCTCTTATAGCTTATCCTCAAAAGTGGAAGAGGTAGAAAACAAAGCCAGGGAGGGTGTCCTAACTCCAGGGAGGGTGTCCTAACTCAAGTATGCTCAGCATACTTGACCACCTCCACTGCACTGGCATGTAAATGGTTTTATAGAGATGCAAACCAAGGATTCCCAGAATGTGGGGGTAGGCAGAGGAACTCTGGTTGAGACAAACCTGGGAAGGCTTTTCTGTAGAAAGGAGCATTTATACTGGGCAAATAAAAAAAGTAATATTCTTAAAAAGCAACAAAGGAAAGACTTCCAGAAGGAGTGGGTAGTTGTGCAACACACAGTAATACACCAGGGATGCCAAAAAAGGCATACACATTTTAAAAGATGCTAAGAGATGTTTGCTGTAACCAGAAGTGTCTGGACACTGATGATAACCACTTTGAGCACCTCTTGTAATTGCAGAAGCCAACATGCCGTGTGGTCATCTTACTGAGTGTTACCATTTTAATACAATTTTTTCTTTTCTTAAAATGTGTACACATTTCTTGACACCCTCTGTGTTTATTAAAAACATTCATGTGGTGAGTAGATATATATGAGGAGAAAAGTTAACAAGTATAAATTGAAAATCTAGTGAACCATGACAGAAACCTGGACAGATATTTGCTTACAGCTGCAACATCAGCACAGTCTGATGGTGAAAGGAGAGATGTGATGGAAAGAAGGAACATAGAGATGGCACTGAAACTCACTGACTACATATTTCTCAGAGCTATCGTGCTTCTAAAATGCTCAGCTCCATAGTACTTGAGCATTCAGTGAGGAAAAATCCAGCTAGAAAAGTGGATTTAAGAGTTGCCTCATGTCGGGCTCGGTGGCTCAGCCTGTAATCCCGCGCCTTTGGGAGGCTGAGGTGAGTGGATTGCCTGAGCCCGCGGGTTCAAGACCCGCCTGGGCAGGCGAGACTTCATCTCTACAATAAATCAAAAAAATTAGCCAGGCGTGGTAGCGTGCGCCTGTAGTTCCAGCTACTTGGAAGGCCGAGGCGGAAGGATCGCTGGAGCCCAGCAGGTCGAGGCTGCGGTGGCCGGGAGCGGCCACTGCACTCCAGTCTGGGCGACAGTGAGACTCCAACTCAAAAAAAAAAAAAAAAAAAAGAGTTGCCTCATATGTTAACCAAAGCCACAAAAGAACTGGTGGGATCGCATTAAAGAAAACATACATAAATGACCAAGTGTTAACACACTCAAGGCAGATGAAGAAAGAACAATCCTTTGGTTCTCAAAGCTAGATTTTTTGAGTAAGAATAGTTAGTGGACAAGACTAAGAGGCAAGTTAGAGAAAGCAAGGCACATGCAAGGGGGGAACCCCCTATAAAAAAATAGAATTATCTTTTGGAGGGTGGGTCCCTTGTAGTACAGGCTTCCCCCACTAGGTAAGTATTCTAGGAATCCACTGGCATCAGTGCACCAACTGGTGTTGTTGTGATAGGCTGCGTTTGACCTCAGTGGATTTTTTCTAGGAAATTCTTCCCACATCTTTGCCCATTCCATGATGGATGGTTTACACAGAAAACCTGTCCACAACGCACTGAGTGTTCAGCAGTTTTTGACCAAAACCGTCAAGCTCCTGTGCTCCACCCTCCCTATTCACCGAATCCAGCCCAAGACACTTGTTTTTGTTTCCCTGGATGAAAAAAAGTCCTCAGAGGGAATGCTTTGCCCATGTGAAAGAGCGAAACGAACAAAACAAACAAACAAAAAACCCCGGTGGAAGCACTAAAAGACATCAAAACTGACAAGTTTAGAAACTGTTTTGAGCACTGGAAAAAACATCTCGATAGGTGTATCGCATCAAACAGAGAGTACTTTGAAGTTGAAGTTTAAACATGTAAGAATAAATATAGTTTCTTCTAAATAAATTTCAGGGTTTTTTGCTTTTGTTTTTTTTTTTTTTGTTTTGGTCACCTGTTGTATAAATGCTGATTGTGAAGACAGACAATGACCAACCTGCTGCTTCTGCTTCCCTGATCCACAGCTTCTGAGAATCCCAGAACAGCAAAGTTGCCTGGAACTCGTGGTGCCACCTGGAGGCTAGTGCAAGAAGTACAAGAAAGTCCACAAAAATCTAGATAACACATACATTCAGAAAGTCTCTATTCTGCAAAGATGCACAGTTAAAACAATAAGACTTATGAACATATTTGGTTGGAGCAGAACACTTTAAAATGCATGAGACTGGCCGGGCTCGGTGGCTCAGCCTATAATTCCAGCAATTTGGGAGGCCGAGGCGAGTGGATTGCCTGAGTCCGCAGGTTCGAGACCCACCCGGGCAACTTGGCGAGACCTCAAAAATTAGCCGCCTATGGTTCTGGTTACTTGGAAGCCTGAGGCAGAGGGATTGCCAGAGCCCAGCAGTTTCAGGCTGTGGTGGCCAGGAGTGTGACACTGCACTCCAGTCTGGGCAACAGAGTGAGACTCCAAATCGAAAAAAAAAAGTATGCAACTGTAAACCCTGTAAACCCAGCAGGTTGGGAGGTTGAGGCAGGAGGATTGATGGAGCCCAGGAGTTCAAGTACGGTCTGGGCGATATAGCAAGACCCCATTTCTTAAAAAAAAAAAGACAAATTTAGTTCCCTTTATTTTATTTTATTTTTTTGAGTTGAAGTCTCACTCTGTCTCCCAGACTGGAGTGCAGTGGCACACTCCTGGTCACCGTAGCCTGACCTGCTGGGCTCCGGCGATCCTTCTGCCTCAGCCTTCCAATTAGCTGGAACTACAGGCACACGCTACCACGCCCGGCTAATTTTTTGATTTGTTGTAGAGATGAGGTCTCACCAAGTTGCCCAGGTGGGTCTCGAACCCGCGGGCTCAGGCAATCCACTCACCTCAGCCTCCTAAAGTGCGGGATTACAGGCTGAGCCACCAAACCCAGTTAATTCCCTTTAAAGAAATAGAAAATTAAACATAAAGCTTTACTTTTAAAAGTGCAGGCAACTTGATGCAAAGGGTGTAAGAACAAACTGAGGCTATTTATGAGAATAAAGTGTAGCATGGGCAGGTGCATTGTCCTGGTAGAAAACCCTATCACCTGTTTACCACAACTTGGGATGTTTCTTCTGCAGATTGTGTCCCAACCTTCTCAAAACTTCTAGATAAAAACTTTGGTTGACTGCTTGATCCGGGGGAACAAATTCCAAGTATACTACAAGAGGTCTGGCCCTCAAAAAATAAAAAAAATATAATTTTGAGGTTTTTTTATGTCCCTTTCCTGCATTTATGGAGACAAGAATTGAATAAACAAAGGTCAGGTAAAACTACACCTTTAAGACAATGGCCATCTTAAATCAAGACAAGAGATAAACCTGGGATGAATCACAGGTATTCTACACAGTACTGTATTCCTCCTTGGCTTGCTGTATTCAGCTACTGTGTACCTACTTTGACATTCAGCTGTTACTTAGTAGAACAAAACACTAATGTATTGGGTAAAAATGCATAGGAATCATCACAGCTTTCGCCTTCACTGACACCATTCACCAGTCATCTATAAGTTAATTTGCATAAGAAAATACCTATTGTAGTCAGTCAGAGAGCCTGTAAGTTACATTCTCTCCCCAACACGCTCAAGGTGATCCTGACCTACTGAGCAGTCTGCATCCACTTCTCACCAATTCTCCCACATGCACCCCCACACTCCATTTCCTCCAGTCTTTGAAAACCAATTCCACCTCAAGCAAGCTCTTATATAACGGATGTGAATCTCAGTCCCCAACATTCAGATGTTGAAGAAAATCTCTTTTCTACAAACCAACTTGATTTCTCACGCCATGCCCCTACTCTGCCAAGTTGGCAAGAAATAGACCTCAGTCATTCCTACAACTTCCCTTTAACATCTTGGGAGTCGTTAGGTGATGGCAGCCTCGTGCAGTGCTACATTTTGGGGGCGCTCCATCTGTTGCTAGTGGCCTCTGCAGAGATGCCATTGTCTCTCTCACATAGTTCTTTCAGGTCTGGGTGCTGTCTGATGATTTTGTGTTGTTTACAGAATGATGGTTGGTTTGGTTTGGTTTTGTTCTTGCTGCTAGGATCTCCTCCCACCCTGGCCATGTTGATGCCTCCCTAAGCCACCACTCTGCCTCTCTGGAGCCCTTATTTAACTGAAGCCTTGCCATCTTCCCAGGACACTTGCCACCAAGAGGTGTCTGGAATCCCTGCTCTTCCTCTGTTGCTGGGGATACCTCTTCTTAACCTCTGGTAATCTGAACATGACTTCTTTGAGACAGTTTACTTTTGCTATCACATCCTAACCTCCCTTCTATCAGTTAACAAACTTTTGGTTGTAGGCTACAGAAAATGCAGCTCAAACTGACTTAAAAGAAAATATATAGGTTCAAGTGACTGCAAATCAAGAAGTAGGGCTTGTTTCAGACTGGGATTGATATAGCCAGTCAAATATGTTTTATTGTAATATATTCCTATGTTCCAGGCCACGTTTTGAGCTCTGGGGATATAGTGGTGAGCAAGTGGATCCTCTGGCCCCCAGTCGAGTTACCATGTGGTAGACAGACAAGCCGATCCTCTCAATCCCTTCCCAAATCACATATTCATGAGCAAGTTAGTGATTATTGCTGTTTTAAGCCACTCAATTTTAGAGTGGGTTTTTACACAGCAATGGTTATATGAACACTACTCTGAGTGTAGGAACAAGTGAATTTTCTTTATTTCTTCTGGAGGTTTGCTGTTTGAGTCTGAGAAATAAGCTGATAATAGACAGATTAAGAGGAGGAAAGGCATTCACGTTTATTAATGTGCACGTGGGTATGGGAGTCCTGCAATTATGAGACTCCAGGATGAGCCAGATGACTGAAGATTTTATACCACACAAAAAGAAATAGAGGCTTGGAGCATGTGACAGAATATAGGAGAGAGAGGGGAGGAAAGGCATGGTGAGCAAAGGCTGTCTTGAGCTGCAGATGAAGCTTCAAAGGTAGCAGTCCTCAAAAAGTATAGATGGTATCCTGTGATAAGTTTCTCTGTCCGACTTCTAAACGTGTCAGAGTTTCAGTCTCCTTTTCATGTGAGTTCATCTTTTTTAGAGCTGGACAAAAGGACTCAGAGAAAGCTTCTGCATCGGCTGTTTAATTCACTAATGTGAATTTCCTCCACAGATGCAAATATCCCCTACAAAGGACCATTTTTTGGAGCCACTCCTGTGCCTGCAGCCTGCTGAATACCCACCTTGAAATATGCCAAAGTATATTTAGGTAGCATATTTTGGTTTCTCACATGAGTCCAAAAACAATCCTATTTATTGATACATGTAAGATAATGCTAATGAAGCTTTTTTTTTTTTTACCAAGAATAAAAAAAGGTATACATTTTGAAATTAGATAATAATAATAACACTAATATCTGTCCTGTTCGGATCCCACTAAACCACTTTTCCCAGGCCCCTTGCCCTTTGACTTCCAGAAGGTTTTAGCCTATGAGAGGCACTGGCTAATAACTGGAAGACAAGAGGAGTGAGGAAGTCAGAGTTTGTCTCCACCCGCCCCTTTCACTGCTACCACTATTTCGGTGACACAGTTCCTGGCAGTGGTTGTGATTCCTCTGTGGCTCAACTTCCTGCTGGACAGCTGCTCCCTCAGGGGTATCAGTTCCTGCCTCGTCAAGACAATCAGCTCTGATGAGACCTTTTTTTTTCATTTGCTCCTCCAGTCCTGGGGACGGATGGTAGCCACTCGTTCCTGTTAGTTATCTCTGAGTTGTTTTACTAGACTGCTGGGCTTCTTAGCTCTTCCAGCACGCATTTTCTTTGTTATTTTCTTTTCTTTGAAAGACTCAAAGAGGTTTCTATTTCCTGACTGGACCCTAATTGATTCAATCACTTACATTTATTGCATATACTAGGAGCAATCCCATTAGGAAGCTACCTACTATCGTCATCTCCATCTTCCAAGTGCAGAAACCGAGGCACAGAGAGATTAAGATCCCACATTCATACTTAGTGTGACTAGCATCTACAAATGGTGAAGTACCATCAGAAATTATTATTATTATTTTTTGAGTTGGAGTCTCACCCTGTCGCCCAGACTGGAGTGTGGTGGCACGCTCCCGGCCACCGCAGCCTCGACCTGCTGGGCTCCAGCAATCCTTCTACCTCAGCCTTCCAAGTAGCCAGAACTACAGGTGCACACTACCATGCCCGGCTAATTTTTTGATTTATTGTAGAGATGAGGTCTTGCCAAGTTGCCCAGGTGGGTCTCGAACCCACGGGCTCAGGCAATCCACTCACCTCGGCCTCCCAAATTGCCAGTATTACAGGCTGAGCCCCCGAGACCGGCCAGAAGTTATTTTTTAAAGTTAAAGTTGAAAAAGCTTGGAAGTCACTGTTGGGGACACAAAGGAGACTTCTGGAGTGCTGGAGTGTTCTGTGACTTGACCTGGGGCTGGTTACATCAAGCTGTACCCTGTGGATCTGGACACTATTCTGTGAGTTAGACTTCAATAAAAAGTTTACTGTTCAAATATGTCAATTTTGAAATCTTCAGAAATCTTCTTTGACCTCTTCATTAAACATGTTTTTCTCAAAGATTAACTTCCAAGATATACTGTTTTTTTGTTTTTTTTTTTTGCAAGGATTAGAATTCTGCTTTCAATTCAGTTCTACAATACAATTTTTATGGAACAGTTATGTGCCAGAACATGCACTAGGAAGTGGGGACTCTGACAGTGAACACAAGCACAGCCCTTGCCCAAGTGGACGGAAGACAACGTTGAAAAGGAATTGTACCCTCAATGTGAGTCCTACTTGAGCAGATTATTAGAATACAGGAGTTAGTCCAATCCTGCATGGAATGGAGACTAAGATTCAAAGGTTAAAGGTAAGGGGAGAGGTGGGGAGACTGGCAGAAGAAACAAGGGTAAAGGTCCTACATGGAGGGAAAGCAGGAAGTGAAAGACCACCAAGAAGTGGAGGGCAAAGCAGGAGATGGCAGGAATGAGGCTGGAGGCAGAGTAGCCAGACAAAGCAGGCCAGTGAACTTCTGGGTAGAAAAGCATTGTCAATGGTTACCAACAGCTCTTAGACCTGCCTGCAGAGACGTACTAGGGTACAAAGTTTTCATCCAGAGATTCTCCTCCAGATATCAGGGTGTCAGAAGTGCATTTTTTAACATAGCAGTGGGATGAGATCCTAACAAAATCCTTTCCCACCACCAGATAGCAAATTAAGGACTGGGTTTGGGAGGGAGGAGGTGAGAAAATGCGAAGCAGAGAATCCACGTTTGGGCCACGGCTGCTTTGATGTCTCTTTTCCCAGGCACGAACTCCTCCATGTCCCACCAGCTCCTTTCCTCTCCCATCACACACAGGCGGCCACTGTTCCCACCTGAAAAAGAATGCCGTCTCACAGAGTTTCTGGGACTCCATCCCTTCCTTGGAACAAACATATGTCATCAGTGAGACTTTAGGATCGAACAGATAGCAAGACAAAGGCAAAAGTCTGAAGATATGCGCAATTCAACCAAGCACTCAAAAGGTCAGTTGAATCCTATTAAAGCAGTGAAACAGCATGAGGTGGGTTGCAGACTCAAATAGGAACAGAGAATTCAATAATGGTGTAGCTTAAACCCAGAAGGCAGATTCACAAAAACAACCATTTCCATTGGAAAGGTTCATACTTGAAGTCCCCAGTTGGAATAAGTGACTTATCTTATGAAAGACTATCTGCATCCATTTTGGGTGCTGGAAAAGTTACCCTGGAATTCATATCCTCCCTTGGGCCAAAATTCTCTGACAAGAAATAAATTCACCTTTCTTAGGATGGTAGCAGCAACTCATTTTGAGATGATATCAGTATTCCCTTAGCTGTAGTATAGGCATGAATTTTAGCTTTGGGAAGATTTAGATTTAAATATAGAAAAAATCAAGAGACCAAATTAACAGTATTAACACTTTTATATTAAATTTGGAAGCAAATTGTGTGTATTTCACATTTACAGTATTTATAATGTTTAAAATAATTGGATGTATGAGACTATCTGAGAGCTTAACCTTCTAATTCCAACTTGAAATATGTAGTGAAGTAATTGACTTTAGATTTGCAATTTATAGCTGAAAGGTGTAAGAGGATTTTATGGTTTGCAAACAGTATAGCACTGAAATGTTTAAGAGATTCGTTATACTGTATTAATAAATTTAATTTAGTCTGTAAGTACTTGGGAATGTTTTGCTTGTCAGGGTAGGTGATTAATGTACTTAAAAGAAGAGAATTGAAAATGTTAAATTTGTGACTGCAGTTTTAAATGTTTTAACAGAAATTTAATTAAACTAAGCTTGTAAACAGAGCTGGTTGAAGGGAGTTTAGTTTGTTCAACTCGAGAATGTTAATCAAAGCCCCTTATTACAAGGTATCAGACTGATTAATAGAATAATAAGATTTATATGTTGAACTTAAAAGACTTAAGGGAAACTGGGCTTTAAATTTTATTATTTTAATAAATTAAACAATAAGTTTAAAAATATTATTTGCTGTACACATTGCCAGCCCTCAGCTCCCCCTTTCCATGGACACTAAGTTGCAAGCGCAGTTTTTCTTTTTTTTTTTCCTCTCTCTAAGAGCTTTTACCATTAGCAAGATCGGCAAAAAAGGGAAAACGAAGGTTACAGTTCCTGACTGGGCTGAAATCTAATATTTCAAAAGAAGAAAATTGAGAGAATGAAGAAGGAAGGAGAATGCTGGGAGATCATGAAGTGAATTTAGCAGACTCAGCTTTGCCTAAGGTGTCATTTGTGTATGTGGAGCACACATTTGCTGTAGCTTTCTGGGCTGAGGGCTTCCTTGAGCCACGTAACAGTATTGTTTCCTATAATTTTCAGTCCAAATGTAATGTGTTTCAGCTACAATATGAATTAAATGGGTTTGGGGAGCTAGCCTGAAAACTAACCATTGACTAAGTTGTTCAGATTTAAGAGATAAGACATTAATAAGTCTGATATCAAATGCTGACTTTCACAAATGAGATCAAGATGCAAGAATTTCCTGGAGAGTGGGAGAATTGTGAATTAGCTACAAATTACTTTCCCTGAAAAATAATGATTTGTGCTTTTGTATATAGCCCACTTTAGAGCATATGATAATGAAGGTTTCTTTCTGTTGCTGCTTTTATTATCGCTTTTAAAGGACTATAACAAATTTTAAGAGCTGTTAATGAATGTAACAAGGAGACATTGTGAAGTATTAACTAAAGTGTTTTCTCACCCCCTCCAAAAATTTTTTAAATAATAACCATGGGGCTTTTTCCCTCAAACAGAGTACAACTTCAACTGTCCTAGACAGAAATAGGCCCATCAGGACCAATGGAGCACAGTCCTCAAATTCTTGATTTTTAGGCAAAAACAAAACAAACAGGCAAAAAACCAAGCAAACAAGAATCACAAACAACTTTTCACGTGTGAGGTTAAAAGATTTGGATGATTCCCACTGAGCCATTTGTGACACTTGTCCTTCCTGGTATGCAAAGATCTTGTGGGCAGGAGAAAAGTGAGGAGACTCACCCAGTGAAGAGGAAGTTGGACAAAAAAATCTGAGTGTCATTTTCTGCTAGGATTTCTGAAATTAGCTAAAAACATGTGGGGTGGGAAAGAACTTAGATCAGTCCTCAGGAGGAAAGCATGAAGAAAATAAAGAGGAAAATTCAAGATCAACTGAGTATAGCCCTTAGGTATGTTTGGGGAGCTCAAAGAGAAACTGCTCCCACTCCGTTTTCTGCCTAGACCTCTGTAGGATGGAGTCTTTTGCAACTGCACTGTTTAGCATGGCAGCCTCTACCATTTATAGCTGTTGAGCCCCGGCAACATCTAATCCAAACTGACATGTACTGTGAGCGTAGAACACATCAGATTTTGAAGCCACAGTGTCAAAAAAAGAAAGTCAAATATCTCATTAATAGTTTGCATACTGATTGCATAGTCAGATGATAACATTTTCACTATAGTTGCAGCAAATAAAATATATTGCTAATTTTAATTCCACCCTCAGTCTCAGGTCAAGGTCAACAGCAACAGTCAAAAATCATGTTGGTAGTAGGTTCCCTGGTTTATTGTGATGGAAATGACACTTTACCTCTCTGATCTTTCTCACAGATGCCCACAACCTCAATCTAATCACAAGGAAAAAAAAATCAGACAAATTCCAATAGAGGGACATTCTACATTATATTGGACAAATAATCCTCAAAACTGTTAAGGTCATCAAAAACAAGAAATACGGGGCTGGGCTCAGTGGCTCAGAGTGTAATCCCAGCACTCTGGGAGGCAGAGGTGAGTGGATTGCCTGAGCCCACGGGTTCGAGACCAGCCCCGGCAACTTGGCAAGA
>NW_007256048.1:46721-56838 GCF_000164805.1 Carlito syrichta
TCCCCTCTTTCTCCCTTCCTCCTCCCTCCCTCCCTTTCTTCCTTCTGTCAGGGTCTTTATCGCCCAGGCTGGAGTGCAGTGGCACGATCACGGTTCTCCACAGCCTCAAATTCCTGGCCTCAGGTGATCCTTCCACCTCAGCCTCCTGAGTAGCTAGGATATAGGTGTGCACCATCATGCCCAGCTAGTTTTTTTTGTTTTTGTTTTTTTGTATTTTTTTGTAGAGACAGGATCTCACTACGTTGTCTAGGTGGGTCTTGGACTTCTGGGCTCAATCAATCCTCCTGCCTCAGTCTTCCAAAGTGTTGGGATTATAGGCATGAGCCAGAGCACTTGGCCAGTTAAGTCTTAATTCTTATCCTGGGTAAAAGTTACACAGGTTCTTACCTTACAAGAACTCATCAAGATATACATCTGTTTGGTAAGGTTTCTAGTATCTATGCTCTTATTTTTCTTACATTAAAAAAGTTAAAAACAAATAAATCAAAAATTTAACTTTACCTGTTCATTTCTTACCTTTTAAAAAATGTGGCTACTAGAACATTTCAAATTGTGTATGTGATTCACATTATAAATAATAAAATATTGGAAAGTTCTGCCTTAGAAGCTTCCAGTGTCAGAATATGGTTGCATTTTGCCCTTGTGTAAACCTTTCATGCCAGATGCTTGCCAGGCTCTGAAAGGGCAGAGAGCAGAGACCACACTGAAATTACAGTGACAGGTTGTGTGATTTTTTTGTGTGTTTGCTAATAAATGTTTATATATGGTGCTCTCATTATATGATGCCCTCTGGTAATGACGTACAGAGAAGACACATCAGTCCCTCTAATCATGGGGCACTCCGGATCCTGACAATTATAGGACAGATAAATTAGCTTATATTAGTTTGCAAGGAAAAACAAGCACAATTCCAAAGGACCCACAAATGGCCTAGAAGTGAACTGAGGGAGAGCGATCTTACAAAAGAATTCCTAGTCCCAGCGAGGGGTTGCTGCAGAAAGCAGCATTGATCATGTCATCAGGGACATGGGTGCCTCAGTAGAAAACAGCATGGAAGAATGCTCAGACCACAGGTCAGATGAGATTTACCCTTTTAACCCATGTCAGTGTAGGACCGAGAACAGCTGTAAGCCAGACAACTCCTTGTCTGGCTTTCAAGCTATCTTGAACTTAGCTCAGTCTTTGGGAAGAGGGAATGAAGGTGGCAGAGGCAACAATTCAACTGAGTTTAAACCTAAGGTGACTGAGAAAATCCTGAACTGTCTGAGAAAAACTAACTGAAAACATTCTAAGTTTTCTGCCCTCAGATGGACTGAGAATTCAGATAGAAACAAAGTTTAATTATTGAGAAATATTCTTGATATCTTTCTGTTTTGTTTTGTTTTTTTTTTCCTGAACATCTCAATTTTGTAGCCTAAGAAATTTGTCCGATACTTAGGCCAAAATGCTAGAGCTTTCTGGCTTAGCTGAAAGATACAACTTAACAAGCTAAGACATTTATTGTTCCTATTGGTAGAGATGCACTTAATACACCTTTTGGCCAAATACCTCTGTGATGAGTGTTATTATCAGGTCGAAAACTGAATATTATCACCACAGAATGAATATCTTGTTTATGAAAATATGGTAGATTGCAAGAATGGCCTTAGTTATGATGCCTCCTTATATTTATGTTCCCCTTGCTATGTAACTCCCAATGCTTTTCCACTCTGATTGGGCTCAGTTTTGAACTTGTAGTAGAGTTACCTGTGGGTCTTCCAAATGGAGATGCCCAGTAAGCCTTTAAATATATAATGCAGGATCTCAAGAAAGACATTTGAGCTGGAAATACAAATACATCCTTACATTATAGTCACTGGAATGACTGACACCCTTCAGGAAGGGTGTTAGAGAAAGAGAACAGGGGTTGGAGATAGAACCCTGGGGCCAGTACAAGAGGTGTCTGCACAGGGGAACAGTGAAGAAAGAGTTGAAAGACAGTGGGAACCACAGGCAGGAGATGGCTTAAAGACTGAAGGAGGGGGTCACTGGTATCAAGGTCAAAGGAGATCTTGATAGGAGCAATTTTAGGGGAATGGTGGACTTGCTCTGCTGTTGCTTTTGGATCCCTGTGACTACTGCCATGTGACCAAGCCCAGGCTAGTCCGCTACAGGATGAAAAAAACCACATGGAGAAAGGTTTCTATTATTCCAGCTGACCCAGCTGGCCTTGTTGACTAATCTTACCACCTATGATACAGCTAATCACAGTGTTGCTGCTGAACTATTATGCTTTCCTTTCTCTCTGGCAGTAACTGACTAAAGACTAAGTAATTGACTAAGACTTCTGGATGGAAAATATGTTTAACAGTGAGGATGCAATTTTTTGAGGCAATTTCACAAATAAATGCTCTGTGCATTATCTGAAGAAGATTGTCTCTAACTTCTTTCTAAAGCAGACATAAAAATATTGGCTATCTATTCCATTTTTTATTCCAAATATGTTTGCATATACTTATAGCCTCACCACCCTATGGGAGAAAAATTGATCCTCGAGTCTTGAGTACAGAAATGTGGCAATGGATCAATTTAATTGGCTTCCAAGGTAACCCAGTTCTCTGCATTTCCATCTGAAATTTGACTTTTTTGGCACACATACTGATTTTAGCATCTTCCTGGGCAAAGCATGATAGAAGCATCTTTACAGATAGGAAGTGCTTGCTGTCTTAAAGAACAGCACTTTGGCCACTTCCTCAGCAAGTTTTGGCATATGAACTACTTTCTCTGCAGACAATCTCTGGTGGTTAGCAAGCCCTGCTATATTGGCATTTTAATCTGCAAAGTGCTAAATTAAAGGCTCTGTTTTGTTCAAGCAACCTTTTAAAAATGTAATAGCTGCTATTTCATCTTGTCTGAACATCTTGTATAAGTACATGACAAGGCAATTCCAAAATCCCTTGTCTGCCTTGAGGTTTGTCTTAGGCTGAAGAAAAATGATGAAAGTGGCCTCTTATCTTTGTGTTTACAGTCAGTAATTCTGCTTCATTAGGCTGCATGCTAATTACTTTCTGAAAACACAACTGAAGATTTATGACCCAAATGGAATCGAATAGCTAAAAGCGAAATACAGCTTTAGAGGTTATTTTATTTAATGTTATGTGGGGCTAAAACACCAAACAGTTCTATAAAGATTTGAATTATGATATAATCTAATTTCCATTATTCTGCCTTGCACTATTTAAATTTTTATAAAGCTTTCTTGGTTCTAAAAGGAAATTATATTCTTCTTAAAGTTTTCTAGTGAAGGCTGTCTTTATATACATTTCTTGATAATTTTTTCATAGTGCAAAAAGCTTTCACAATCATCATGAACTGTTATAGCATTTGACACTTGCAAATTAAAAACATTTATACTTCGACTGAGTGATAGGAATTCAAAATCCAAAGCACACAGATAATTTCTTTTTAGTCTGAGTTACACTTAAAACGCTTACCTATATATGAAATTACATATTCATATATTAATAATGACTTAAATGATATGTCTTATTCAATTATTATGCTGATGAAATCTAATGATAATTATGCAGTCACTTGCCCACTGATCGTGTGCATGTTCAGAGAAGCCAGAAATGACATTAAAGCTGGCGTTTTGCTACTTGGGCTCCCGATGGTCAAAGCCAATGCCAGAACAGATTTTGGCCAAATATTGTGGTTGATGTCAGATTTTGGTACAACCCTCATTCCTAGGAAACAGTGATTGGAAGGAAGTCCAGGCATTTAGGCAGGAAGCAAAGGGCAGCTATAATAGGAAAAAGGCCAGCTGTAATAGGCAGGCATGATGTATTGCTCAAATTAACAGGGAATGTAGAGTAAGACCCGAAATAGGATTTGGTGACCAGGAATATAGAACTTTCTTATGAGTTAAGGGAAGCTTAGATTAGATCTACCCTTTATGAAAAGCCTGCTAAATATCACGTCAATGCTAAGTCCCTTGCATGTGCAGCCCAGATGTCTGCGATATTAATAGGCCCGGCTAATTAGTAGTTACACCTCAACCTGTCTCCCACTCCCATCGGTGGTCCCAGTTATTTGCAGAAGACACCCACAGGTGTGATTCAACTTTTTCTTCTGTCACTTGGACACTGTCTATGCAGCTGCTTGGAGAGGATCCCTCATTGCTGCCATCCTGCATGGGAGTGCCCAGGACTCTACCTAGAATATTTCCCTTCAGATTTCTACCCCTGGGGTGTCTGAACAATGTTTGCCAAGAGTTTGTGCTGTGGGGTAGTCCTCCATGGTTTATTCTAAAGTAGCTTTATTTCTGCCAAGATCCGCTCTTGAACAGCCCTGTTTGTCTCTAAAGTCTCCTCTCCTTGGGAGCTGAAAACTGGACACTATTTTATCACCTTTCTGTTTTGTTTTGTTCCCCCTTTTCTCTACTCTGCCCTTTACCTCATGAAAACACCTCTCCTCATTTGTCCAGTTAAAAATCAAAAAAAGCCGGGCTCGGTGGCTCAGTCTGTAATCCTGCGCTTTGGGAGGCTGAGGTGAGTGAATTGCCTGAGCCCGTGGGTTCGAGACCCGCCTGGGCAACTTGGCGAGACCTCATCTTTACAATAAGTAAAAAATTAGCTGGGCGTGGCAGCGTGCATCTGTACTTCCAGCTACTTGGAAGGCTGAGGCGAAAGGATCACCGGAGCCCAGCAGGTTGAGACTGCGGTGGCCGGGAGCGGCCACTGCCCTCCAGTCTGGGCGATGTAGTGAGACTCCAACTCAAAAAAAACCAAAACAAACAAAAACACCACATACACACACACACACACACACACACACACACACACACGCACACACAAACACACACAAAACTATCTTCATATGTAGACAGAGATACATAAAAACTAGTGTGTAGAGGGATGGGAAGAAGGTATTGCCTCTCTTCCTTCCCAAGTTTGGATGTTGTACCCGTTTTTTGTTGCTTTATAACAAATTTCCACAAGTTGAGTGGCTTTAAACAACACCCATTTCATGATTTAACAGGTCTGTAAGTCAGAAGTTCTATAGGTCGGAAGTCCAAGCTGGCTCCCCTGGGTTGTCTTGTTAGCAAATTTTTTTTTCTTTTCTTTTTTACTACCAGCTGGAGAAAACTCTCAGTTTTTAAAAGGTTCATGTGATTAGGTGAGATCCACCCCCAAAATCTCTCTTTTTTTGAGTGATATTCCACCGTAATCATGGATTCCACCCATATTCAGAAAGGAGTGCATTCCACAGGAGTGTGAATCATGGAGGATCATTCTTAGCATTCTCTTGCTACGTAGGTATATCAAAACTATTTTGATCAGAACCGAATATACAGATTCTCAATCATCTCTCCTCTGAGATTCTAGTTTAGTAGCACTAAGCAGAGCTGGTCCCCAATGTGATTTTGAGGAAGAGGCTTTCTGGAAGAGTGTTAGGATTTCCAAAAAAGCTCAAAAAGGTCTGCAATATGTATACTATATTTTATCCTGCAATAACACTTTTATGTAACGGTTCCTCCATTTTAGAGGTGAGAAAACCGAGATACAAAGAGTCTAAGTAACTTTTCCAAGAGCTCACAGTAAGTGGAAGAAGCCAGGGTTAGAACTCCGGAAATATGTTTTGCAAAACTGCACTATTCCTCACTCTTAGAAATGGATTCATCCTGAGATGAAGACCTAGAATTTTCTGAGAGCCAAACAGGAGGACTAAGCTTAGTAAGACTAGGGTGACGGCCAGGAATCCCAAACAAAGAGAACTAGTAGACATACTTGATACTAATTTAACTTCTCTTGGACAAAGTTAGATTTTACTTACTCCATATATCTTTAATTGCTTACCTATGTTTAGATCAATTAAAAGTATTTGCTGAATTCCCATTATCCATTCTTTAATTCATTAAAAATATAAATGAATTTATTTGCAGAAGAAAAATAGTTGAACATGAAGTATGAATTAATCCACATTTGCTGAGTTTGTAGATGAAATTTCAAGTGAAGAAACAGATGAATATTTATCAAAATTTAGAAAGTCATCCAGGAGTATTGTATAATACATTTGGCTATGATGTGCACACAAAAAAAACACCAAAAAAACACTGTCAAAGCACTCATCCCACTGTGAGTTCCAGAAGTTAACATCAATAGTGAAAGGACATAACATGGAGCTAATATAGTCAATGAGCAGTCATTTTAACACTGCTAGTTGTCACATTTTTCTAGTAGTTCACTTTACCCTCTAATCACAAGCCAAGGACAGAACAGGTTTCTCAGAGGTAGCTATTGATAGTTGTTCTACAACTTCCGCCCCAGTTTGTTTTGTATTCATTAGCTTTTCTATTTCAAGTATTTGTCTCTGCTCATAAAACCCAAGTTAACCTAATCAGCCCTTCATGACCTTCACGATACAGACAGACTCCATGACCATGGCAATAATCATGTGACTGCCTACCCATCAACTTGCCGTCCATCACCTGACATCAGTACCTGTGTGATGACATGGAGCAGACTCCCACCCAATCACCTTAACGACCTCCCCCCATCAAAGGGAAACTTTGAAAAGGATTCAACTTCAAACAGCAGTCACTATTGCTTTGCTAAACTCTGGTGTGGCCATGTGCTCTTTGAGCTGTGACTGCCACCATGTTTCCTTAGCTTCGACCCCCTCCCCTACCTTGGGGAGGTGAATCTTCTCTCTCCTCTTTCTCTCTCTCTAATTTATTTTCTAGCCATTGCCTTGCTAAGCTATGGTCTGGCCATATGTTCTTTGAGCTATGGCCAGGATATGTTTTCCTAAGCTTCGACCCTCTCCCCTAACTTGGGGAGGTGAATCTTCTCTCTCTCTCTAATTTACTTTCTATCCATTGCTTTGTTAAACTCTGGTGGTCCATGTGTCTCCTTGAGCTATGGCCTCCATGTTTTCCTAAGCTTTGGCACCCTCCCCTGTCTTGGGAAGGTGAATTGCCTTTCTCTCTCTGATTTATTTTCTAAACAAACTATATTTTCTCATCTAACTGCTGTGCAATTCTTTGCATCTTTCTCACAGCACCGGATTGCGCAACCCTACCCCGGTGGGTCAGACCTAACATTTTGGAGACCCCGCTGGGATATATTTTAACCTAACATTTTTGGAGGCCCCAGCAAGATCTTTAACCTAACAAATAGTTTCAGACTTTTTCACAAAGTAAAATCAAATTAATTCAAACATTGTTTGTTAGATACAACATGACACTTATTTCTAATCCATAACAGAAGCCTGTCTCAAGTATTTGTAAATAAAATATATTAGTTGTTCAATTTTTTTTCTAACCTCATTGAAAAAATTCACTTCTCAGGCATTTATTTTCTGTCTATTGTGTGTTGGGACTTGTTTTAGGAACTAGAAATATAAGAAGGCATAAAATATATTTTTTTCAGAGTGGATGGCTTGGTTAAGGGAGGCAAACATGCAGACAGAAAACAAAATGTACTTTTTTCTACTTTTTTAGGCTTTGGGATAGTCAGTAGTGACTTTATTGCATTTTTTTTTTTTTTTGAGTTGGAGTCTCACTCCTTTACCCAGGCTGGAGTGCAGTGGCATGCTCATGGTCATCCCAGGGCTCAGGCAATACTTCCACCTCAGCCTTCCAGGTAGCCAGAACTGCAGGTGTGCACTACCACGTCTGGCTAATTTTAAAATTTTTATCGTAGAGATGAAATCTCACCAAGTTGCGCAGCCTGTTCTCGAAGCCATGGGCTCAGGCAATTCTCTGACCTTGGCCTCCCAAAGTGCTGGGGTTACAGGCTTGAGCCACCGCGCACAGCCACTTTATTTTTTTTTTTTAAGATTAAACATCAAAGCCACTCCTTTAAATTTAGCAGCACTTTACCTGAAAGAGTGTCTGGAGATGAAAGAAAAACTTATTGAGTATATTATTTGAAGATGCAGGCTGAGCTGCAACGGATCACGCCTGTCATCCCAGCACTTTGGAAGGCCAAGGCAGGAGAATTGCCTGAGCCCAGGAGTTTGAGACCAGCCTGGGCAACATAGTGAGACCCTGTTTCTACAAAAACCAAAAAAAATTAGCAAGGGCATGGTGGCACACACTTGTAGTCACAGCTACTTGGGAGGCTGAGGCTAAAGGATCACCTGAGCCCAAGAGTCGAGGCTGTGGTGAACCATGATCATCAGGTCACTGCTCTCCAACCTGAGTGACAAAAAAAGAGAAAAAGAAAAAGAAAAGAAAAGAAAAAGGAGTAAATTTGAAAAGCAATGGGAATACGGTATACCTCCCTCAACTCCTCAGAACCCCACCAGATGAATGCATCCTTGCAGAGTCAAGGTGAAGATTATGGGAATAAGGGAAGTAGTGATTAGACACGGAGGTTTCTAGTGCCAAATTAATGGATAAGAGCTTTGTGATGCAATCCAGGATGTTGATCATAATAAAATGAAAGTAGGGAGTGCTGGGGTTGAGAAGCGGTGGTGGAAGTGGGGAATACATAAAAACGTTCAAGTTGCTGGAGGTGATTTGCTACTACCTTCTTGAGGGTCTGATTGACTTTGGATATGTTCCCTCTCTGTTCTATCCTTGGTTCCAGAAGCTTCTCCCAGAAAGCCACATGGCTTGTTTTCTTATTTTCTCTGGGTCCTTGCTGAAATATGGGAAAGAAGAATTACTGGTGCTAAAACCAGAAATTTGAGAAAATAACCCAAGTTGCCCTTTCGTCTAGTGTTTTGGGAAAAAGGGAAGAGGAATCAAGTCTGTTTTAAAATTTTATTATTTCTGTTATTGCACATTCATCATTCACTATATTCCACGCATCTTTTAAACTTCCAAATTTTTTATTGGATACTGAATTCCTATAAAGTGATAACTGTAACACAAGTGTAAAACTTAAATAACAATATCACAAACACCCATACATTCAACATATAGTTTAAAACTAGGCTATTCCCAGTGCCTTGGAAGCCGACTCTGTACCTCCTCTGTTCTTTCCGTCTCCTTCCTTCCCAGAGGTAACCACTGAACTATGTTTCATTCCTTTGTTTTTCTTTAAGGCTTTAAAGAAAATCTTAATCAATACATTGCTTAGTTTTCTGTACTTTTGAACTTTTTGTAAGTTGATTTATACCGAATCTAGTCTTCTGTGGCTTGGTTTTGTTGCCCACATTATGCTTTTGAAACTCAGCCAAGTTCACTCATTTTCAATGCTGCTAGTGTTAAGAACAAGACACACACAGAAAGACGAATACTGCAAGTTCTCACTTTTTAAGAAGGAAAAAAAAAAATCGAATACCTAGAAGCAGAGAGCAGAATGGTGGTTCCCAGAGGCTGGGGAGTCGGGGGAATGGAGACATGTTGGTCAAAGGGTACAATGTTTCAGTTAGACAGAAGGAATAAATGACAAGTATTTGAAGTAGCAGATATGCTAATTAGCTTACATTATATACATGTATCATAGCATCACTTTGTACTCCATAAATATATATAATTTTACTTTGTCAATATCCAATGAAAACAAAATGATAATAAGCCACAATCTACTTCCACTAGAAGAGTGTATGCGTATTTCTTGTTTTTCATCTCCAAATAAATATAACACGATAATTAAAAATTTTGCTAATCTGGTGGATATAAAATATCTCATTATAGCTTTGATTTGCAGTTCCCTGAATAATAGTGAAGGATAAGAGTCTTTTCATATGTTTATTGACCATTGGTCATGTTTTTCCTCACTGAAGTCCTTATTCAAGTCTTTTGCCCGTTTCAAAATTGTGTTGTTTATTGTGTTGTGTTATGTTCTTTATTGATATTTTGAAGTTCTTCATATATTCTGGATAATAGCCCTTTGTCCGTTGTATGTGCTGCAAATGTCTTTTTCCAATGTGTAATATATCTCTTCATTTTTCTCACGGTGAACAGAAATTCTGCATTTTAATATTGTCGAGTTTAATTATTCTTTTCTTTTAGAGTTTGTGCCTGTTTGTGTTTTACTTCAGAAATGTCTTCCTCTTCCAAGTTCTTGAATATAGTCTCCTGTTTGTTTTCCAAAAGTTTTGTAGTTTTGCTTTCTACATTTAAACCTTTAATTTATGTTATGAAGTGAGGGTCCAACCCCATTTTTTTTTTTTTTTTTTT
>NW_007256048.1:57092-108452 GCF_000164805.1 Carlito syrichta
CAAGTAGCCGGGAATTATAGGGCATGCGCTACCACGCCCGGCTGATTTTCTGATGTATTGTAGAGATGAGGTCTCGCTGCCCAGGCGGGTCTCGAACCCGCGGGCTCAGGCAATCCACTCACCTCAGCCTCCCAAAGGCATGGGATTACAGGCTGAGCCACCGAGCCCGGTCCAACCCCATTTTATTCCTATGGAAACCCTACTATGCAGGCCCTCTGTTTCCCAGTGCTAGCCTGTAACTCCAGTTGTTTTAGATCACCTCCACAGATGGCTCTCATCAATTCCTTCCTTCCTTGTACTTTTGCCACTCCATCCATCAAGGTGGGGTCTGATTTTCTTCCCCTTGAAGCTGGCCGGTCTAGCGACTTGCTTTCCTGAATAGAAAGAGGTCATATGGAAAGGAATGGAGGCACCCCAGCCAACAGTCGACACCAAGGCCCCAACCATTGCAAGAACAGTCATTTGGACCATTCAGCCCAGTCTAGCAAGTAGTTGAATGCAGCTGCATGACTGAGACAAAGTGAGACTGACAGACGAACTGGTCAGTGGAACCATAGATGGATAAGAAATCATAAAGTGGTTTCCGTTTTAAGATGCAAAGTTTGGGGTAGTTTGTGATATCTAGGTGATTGCTCTGTAACAAATCAAGTTTTCATACATGTTAGAGTCTGTTTTATGGCTGTTTATTCTGTTTCATTGGTCAATTTGTCTCAATCACTATCTGACAGGGCAAGTATTTCTATCTTGTTCTTTGTTTAAAAAATTAAATGATACAGGGTCTCGCTACGTTGTTCAAGTTGGTCATGAACTCTTGGGCTCAAGTTATCCTCCTACCTCAGCCTCCCAAGAAGGTGCGATTATACACCACTGTGCCTGGTTATCTTATTCTCTTTAGTGGACATATTGGTTTAGTACTTTAGTACTTTCGTGTAATGTATAGAATCAACTTATCAGAACACACACACACACACACACACACACACACACACACACGCACGCCATCCTCAACATTAAATTGTTGGGATATAGAAGATATATCCTATAAGATCTTTATATATATATTTTTCTGCATTTGTTGGTCTTCTTTAATATCTTTTAAAATTCAATTTATATTTTTTTCCATACGGGTCTTACACATCTTTCATTAGATTTATTTTTAAGTAGCCTTTTGTTGTTGTTATTGTGAATCCTCTTTCTTATTGGTTTATAAAAATGCAACTTGCTCTTATATATTGATTTTTTTTAACCAGCACCTTTGCTAACCCTCTAATTTATTTTTAAATTAAAAATTTACTCTTAAATTTTAAGTTTTATTTTAACATAAGTTTTCTATGCAGACCATCCTACCATCAGCAATGATTTTTTTTTTTTTTTTTTAAGAGATGAGATCTTGCCAAGTTGCCCAAGCTGGTCTCGAACCTGTGTGTTTCTTCTTTTTCAATCTTATCTATTTTATTTCTTTTTCTTATATGACTTTATTGGCTAGCATCTCTAGTACAATATTACATAAAAATCTTGTACCTGATTTTAAAAGTGTTATTTTTATATTTTACCATTAAGCAGGATTTTTGCTGTATCTTCTTCTCTCTAGATAATCTTTATTAAGTTAAAGAAATTTTCTTTTGTTCTTTCTATTCTGTTGCAATAATTTTTTTCAGAGTCATGATTTGAGATTTAATTTTATTAAACTATTTTCCTGCATCTGTTGAGATGATCATATACTTTTTAATCCCTTAATTTATTACTGTGATATTTTCAAAATGTGAACCAATCTTGAATTCTCTGAATGAAGACAATTTTGTGATGGTGAATTATGTTTTTTTAATCTATGGTTAGAATTAATCTGCTAGTATTTTGTTTAGGATTTTTCATTATATTTTTAATGATCACAATGGTATTTATTTGTCCTTTTCTCCCTTAATTGATCTTTCTATATATTTGCCAATATTACTAGTCCTTAAAAAACACCACCAACAAAAAACTTTAGGTCACCCAGAATTCATAGGAAACACACACACACACACACACACACACACACACACACACACAAACACACACACACATACACACCTTTTTAATTTTGTTGAAGGCACTTTATTGTGTGAATTCTCTATGAATTTCTGTTCTTATATTTATTCTTTCTTTCTACTTACTTTGGGTTTATTTTGTTCTTTTTTTTAACTTCTAAAGTTGGATGTTTAGCTAATTAATTTGTAGTCTTTATTCTTTTATAGTATATGTACTTACAGTACTACCAATGTCTCTTCAAATACTCCGATAGCTGTATCTCAATAATTTGGATAAGTAGTAGTATTGTTTAGTTCTAAATATTTTCTAATTTTTATTATAATTTTTTTGTTCCATGAAAAATTTAGAAGTATGTTTTAAAATTTCTAAATGTATAATTATTTCTGTTTTAAAAATTGATTTCCAAATTACTTGCATTGTAGACAGAGATTGTGGTGATCAATTCTTTGCTGAGATTATTTCATGGTTAGTATGCAAGAAATTTTTCATAAATTATTCCATGGAGCTTAAAAAGATCTAGCTGGGCATGGTGACACATGTCTGTAGTTCCGTCTCCTTGAGGGGCTGAGGTGGAAGGATCGCTGGAGCCCAGTAGTTTGAGACCAGTTTGAGGTCAGCCTGGTAACACAGCAAGACCCCATATCTAAAAAAACATTATATAGAAAAAGAAAAGAATGCGTTTTTTTTTCTGTTCTTGTGTTTAATGTACTATAGATAGAGAAGCTTGTTCATGTTTATTCAAATCTCATTGACTTCTTTGTTTGCTGGACTATAAACTTCTTTATGTTTAATTTCTTGGCTTGCTTTAGGAAGTTTCTATGTCTACACTGCACTTTCCCTGAGGCTTTGATTTGAGTACTGGTTGATGACTCTGATACTTGATATAATCTACCCTTGCTAGGTTATGTGTAATAACAAAAAACCCCCCAAAATCTCAATGGCTGACAACCACAAAGATTTCCTTCTTGTTCACATTACATGCTATTCACTGATCAACTCTGTTCCATGTCTTCTTTATTCGGCAACCTAGGCTAGAGAAGAGGCCCATACCAGATCTGCTTTGTGTCAGGAGTAAAAGAGTAATACAGAATTCCTGGAAAGCTCCTAAAACTTCTGCTTGGATAAGCCATACAACACTTAGATGTACATTTCATAGACAAAGCAAGCCACACGACCAACTCTGATGTCAGGGAGAATGGACATAACATCCTATCACAGAGAGGGAGAGATAATGATAAGAGAACAAAACCACAGTCTACAACACATACCTTTTTGTTCTCTTTGAATAGTCTACACAGTATTTCTAAACTAGATCTTTTAGTAACTAATTCAGAGCTGCCCTGCCTGTCCTCAATTCTATGGTGCATCTAGCTCAAAATAGCTGAGCTAGATGGTTTTCTTATATATACTCTTATGACTTTTGCATGTAGCTTTAACTCACCTGAACCATTAGACTGAAGATGAGAGAGAATCTGCTGAAAACAGTAAGAAATGCACATAAACATATGTATCCAATTTTGCTTACCATTTTAGGGATTGAAAAAAACTCCCTCAATTTCTTGCAGGAGTCACGGTTCTCTACCATTTCTGCAACTGCCTATTCCCACATCTGTATTGTCTGCTAGACTACACTGTGAGGTGAGGTTGCCTCTATCTTTGTTCACTCTTGTGTCCCGGTTACTAGCACAATGATTGGCATGTAATAAGCGTTTGATAAAAATGTGTTAAACAAATAAGCTGACTCAGCTGGAATTAGAATACAAGTCCAAGGTTCAAAATGCAATGAACAAGGACAAATGAGTACGTATAAATTATATTCATTAGAAACCCATAGTAAAATAGAAATACTATTTCTAAGTCTTTGGGAATTGTCTGTTTCTTTTTGCAAAGACCAATGAACAAGAAGAAGCCTGGACAGATTGAAGCTATCTTTTATGTCGGTATAAGCAAGCTATCTTCCCCCCCGCCCCATCCCCTTCCTCCTTTAAGGGTTTGCAGCCAGAACTTGTCAGGCTGGTAGTGATTGTTTTTATTTTATGTCATACCCTTCTGAGGGCAACACCAGTAAAGGCTGACAGCCTGAATGAATGAGTAGGTGCTAGCAGCCAGAGAGTGGGCCATGGTTTGAGTTTTCTGTTTGAGAACCAGCCGCTCCTCTATACACAGAACCACCAGCAGATGTCATGTCTGATCTCTCTGACTGGGCCTGCTGCCTGCTGTTTGGTTAACTCTTTCCCTAACACAATGTTTTTCCAAATTGTGGCAGGCTTCATACTGCGTAGGGCCCATTTTCTCTGTCATCTATCATGATCAAAGACAGATATGATGTGCTTATTTATTTATTCATGCAATAAAGATTTATCATGTGTTTATTCTGTGCCTGGTGGTGAGGTGAGCAAAATAGACAGAGTCTTTGCTTTCTTAAAGAACTCTACTGGGGAGGACAGTTAATTCAATGTGTAATTTCCAAAAATTATAATTTGGCTTATGTTGGTTGAAGTAAGCCAAGGTCAGGTGTGGTGGCTCACACCTGTAATCCCAGCACTCTGGGAAACAGAGATGGGAGGATGGCTTGAGACCAAGAGTTTCAGACCAACTGGGCAACGCAACAAGAACCTGTCTCTACAAAAAGTTAACTAGGTATGGTGGTGCACACCTGTGGTCCTACCTACTCAGGAAGCTGAGGCAGGAAGATCACTTGAGCCTAGGGGGATTGAGACTACAGTGAGCTATGAGTGGGACATTGCACTCCAGCCTGGGGCAACAGAGAGAGATCTTATCCCAAAAAAGGAAAAAAAAAAAAAAAAAGAACCAAATGTAGCCTAAGGAACCAGGGAAGTTCTCCAGATAAGCAGTTTTTAGTGAATTCTGAAAGATGACCAAGTTAAATAGGCCAAACACCAGGAGAAGAACCTGCAATTGACCTTTAGTGAATCTCTGTTCTTTTAACAAGACAAGTGAAGAAAATGTCCTGTTAAACACATAGGCTCTGGGCTAGGCTTCCTGGGATTCAATCCTCACTCTGCCATATACTAGCTATGCTCCAGTTTTCTCATCTGTATAATGGGGAGAATGACAATACTTGCTTCACAGGGATACTGTCAGGATTAGTTGAGTTAATTCATCTAAGTCTCTGCCATAGAAAAAGCACTCAATGTTTTTACTAGTCTTTACTGGAATGTTCAGCAATGCTCATTGAACCTCAAAGGGAAGTCTTTGTTTTTGTTGTTATAGTTTGCCTATATATAATTTTAGTTTCATAATAAAAATATGTGGTGTTGGTTTTCTAAGGGATCCTAAAAAATAGTTCTCAGACTTAAGCAATTCCATTTGAATATAATTCACTTATTTTTAAAACAAAACAAAACCAATCAAATAAATTAGCTGGTAAAGGAAGTAATAGATTTTATTGGAAAATTCCTCAGTTCCAGTATGTTTTTCTTGTCAAAGGTTAATATACAATATCTACAACTTGGCCTTATATGGTTCTTATGGGTCCTGCCCTTGGATTGGTTCATTATTGAGATGGAGTTAAATTTTCTGGAAAAAGAGAAGCCCACTGCTCAGCAGGCTAGCTGCCTGCAGATGGGCTACATTAACTCTACCTATCCCCAACGTAGCCGAAGAATCAATAAAAGCTGGTGCATTAAAACAAGTCATAAATTTGATTTCTCTATCCCAAATCACTGCCATTCCAGGTTGACCTCACCCTGGCAGTCGGATTTGATTGCAAGGTCATTTTCCCACATGTTGTACTCAGCAGTTTGAAAAGTACAATGTGCTGGTTAAAAGCTGATCCTTGGGGGATATTTGCTCATTTTACAAGCAGCTCCTCCATTTAACATAATTCAATCCAATGGGCAGTTGCTCCCCTGGGAAGCTGACGTGCTAAACCCTTGGAGCTGTCCCAGGCGCTCTGAGAGGGGCCCCGGCGGAGTTTGCGCAGGGCACGACATGGTCCCGCTATCCGTGATCACCCTCCGCTTTCCCCTGATCTCGCTTCACGTCCAACCTTTAATTACAATGTACAAGGACGTCTTTGTGCTCCAAAATATCCTTACATGTATGATAGTGCTAACGTGGGGGAAAGCACTCAACCTAAAGATTGTATTTAAATGTTTCCCTTAACCTCAGAAATATCATTTTTATAATAATTAGCCTATTTCTATTACTCAGATCTTTAAAACCTCTTTTAAAGCAACAGATCTCATTGATTTGATTTCAGAACCGAAGAGGATCAGGAACACTAGTGATTTTATCTAGTAGATGAAGAAATTGAGGCCCAAAGGGAACCAACTGGACCAGCCCCAAGTCATTTGGGTAGTTCCAAACAGATATGGAATAAATCTTCAGGTCTTCTGATTTCCAACCCAATGCCCTTGCCACTGTTTCACTCTGGTCTTCTAATCCCCGTATCACTTTTGGCTAAGGGACTATTACATTTATTATCCTTATTATTAATAATGATCGCTACCATCTATTGAGCCCTTTTTAGGTGTTGATGCCATGCTTCACACTCAATCCTGGTAACAGCTTGATGGGATAGTTATTGTCCCATCTTTAGCTCAGAAAATTGAGTTACGAGAGGATAAATAACTTATAGCTAGCACATTAAATGACAGTGTAAAATGCGGGACTGAGATTTGAATCCAGTTTTTTCTGACCTCAAAGCCCAAACTTTTAACTATTTAGTACTATCCTTGGTTCCTAGAACCTTATTTTCTTGGGTTAAAAAAAAAAAAAAAAAAAAAAAAAAAATATATATATATATATATATATATATATATATATATAAAACTATCTTTTAAAGCCTCTTGGCCTGGAAGGCTTAAGTTATCCTAACTGATATGAACATATTGTTATCAGGCCCTTCAAACTTATTATAATGCTTTCTCCCTCCTGGCCCACAACAAAGTCAGAATATAATCCTTTAAAAATAGGCCCCTTTTGGTTAACAGTAACTAAGTCCTTGAAGTCTATCTTACACAAAATTCTTCTCTTTGGTGGATGGACTGGTCACAAAACCACAACAGAGTGTAAAAAATGATTTCACGCACCCTAGAGTGGTAGTTGCTAAGGACAACATTTGACAAGCCAGGGATCCTAGGCAGAGGCTTCTGGAAAAGACAAGGGTAGGGGGCCCATCTGGCCTGCCCACCAGATCCGGGCAGGCGTAGCACATCATAAATAACCTCTTACACATGCCTGACTGCCAGCTCAAAATGGGTTTTGAGTGCATTTGGCTTGTTTTTAAAGAGGGTGTGAGCTAAAGGCTGTCATTTAAAATTGCCCAGAACCCATGTCACAAGAACAGGTGGGCCCAGATTTAAAACCAAATAAATGAGAAGCTGAACTTACCAAAAGCAAACATTATGGAGTGATTATTTTGCTTTGGCAAAGAATTACCCTTGGGACTCTTTAGAGCAATGATCTCCCTTACTGCAATTAAAATGTAAATCTCGCAATTCAAATTTGGTTAACACGCATGACCTTTCAGGAAAACGCTTGCTTTATTAAGCAAGGGATCGATCCCTTGTAAAGAAGAGCAAATTAAAGGTTTGGTTCTTTCTTATAAATACTGAATAAGGCATGCAAAACTCTACTTCCTTTTTCGTTATAAATGTTAAAGCTGTTATAGAAGGCTCTCTATGGAAGAAGTTTTGTTTTTCAATATTACCAGACACTCTTTCCTGAAAGACACTCATCAAAGCCCAAGATTAGGTCAAGATTGCAAATTTTGTGTGTATTTTATCTGCTGCTGAAAAGCCATTTACCAGCAGGTGGCACTCAAAGAATGAGGTTACCGTATGTAGGGACAACGGATTCAGGAAAGCAAGCAAAATTCCACCCTTTCTCTGGCATCTTCCTGAAGAAAACAGCTTTGCTCTGCACCCTTAGAGGGCCCCTCTTCGCCTGACCCCGAGCTGTCCAGCTCTGCGGCGCTGTTTAAACAGAAGAATGCCATGCTGTACCCTTCTTAAAATCATAGACTGTGAAGGCCAGCAAGGACCTCTTACGTAATGGCTTAACTTGCAGCCTTCTGGTCCTGGAATCACAGGATCTGTAAAGCTTGGAGGAACCTTAGGAATCATCTCCACCACTCATTTTTTTGGGTGAGGAAGTTGAGGCTGAAATGAAGGACTCAGAGTCATCTGGGCAGTTCTAAACTCAGCCAGGCCAAGAGCCCTGGTGGGCTTGCTCTAATCTGTGCTTCCTAGTTTATTGGTGAACATTATGGTGGCGTTGTGGAGTGTGAAATGATGCCAGTAATGTGTGGGGAGACAGTGGCCCACCAGTGGTGGGGACTGGGTTCAGGTGGGCTCGCTGACTATGGGAGGGGGACATTATACATCTAGGATTTCCTTCTTCTATTCCTTACACTCATGATTGCCACCCTTGCAGGACTTATGACGATGTCAGATGCCATTTGTCTTTCTCTCCGAGCTAACTTGCTCAGGTATCTTATTTCTGCTAGCTGAGCCCCCGTTTCTTCCATCACCCAGATTCTAAACCCGACAATCTATTGTCTAGCCCCTTCAGCCTGGGCTCCTTGTGTGCTTGGAAACATTCCAGGCAGCAGAGTATGGAATCAAAACCAACAAAATCCTTGCTCTCACAAAGGAAACAGAAAATAAATAGAATCAGTAAGTCAACGATTTAGCGTGCTAGTGAGTGCTAAGGAGGGGGGAAAAAAACCAAAAACCCAAAGCAGGAAAGAGATAAAGTGTGAGTGATAGAATGGAAATTGGGTCAGAGAAAGCCTCTCTGAGAAAGTCCATGAGTCAGGAGCAGGCTTTCAATTTTAGGAACAGCAAGGGGACCACTAGATGATTTCTCAATTATTACCAAGTAAAGATTTTTTTTTAACCAATGTGTCCTCCTGCTCCCCTATTCATTCTGATAGTCGTCCCTGAGGCTAGGTCCCTAAACCTGGATTTGAACAATGTGCATTTAACTTGTCTCTTCTCTATGAGTCTCTCCCGGCTGCTCACCCCATGAGGTCTCTTTTTAAAACTGCTGCATTTGAGACATGGCAACTAAATGTTACGCGGCCTCCTAGACCGAATCTTGGAAAAGATATATGGCGCTCGTGAAAAAAATGGGTGAAATCTAAATAATGACTTCAGTTCCGTTAATAGTAATGGCAATGTTGCTTTCTAGTTGTGATGAATGCTAGCAACAGAGAAAACTGAGTAAGAAGTCTGTGCGGACTCTGCACTATCCTTGCAACTTTTCTATAGAATTAAAGTTATTCCAAAACACACTTCTTTTTAAAAATTCTATTTTTAACACAGCACTCATCTGCTCTAGAATCTTGAAGGATGCCTTAGTGCATTTAAGATAAAGTAAAAACTCCTTAGACTAGCATGTGAAGAGAACCGTAGGTAGACAGGCAATCATTCCACACGTATTTCTGAGATCAAGCTCAGTGTCACAGACACTGCTGGACACCGAGAAGTGAACAGGACAGACACGGTCTCCTCGGGCAGCATATAGACTGGTGGGGGACTCTGGCAAGTAACCAAGCAATTGGATTACCAGGCAATGGGTAGCGAAATACAGGAGAGAGTACAGTGAGAATCCACGGGAGGAGCTAGGGGAGACATCCCAGGCAGAAATGATGCCCAAGCTGAAACTGACCAGATGGATAGGAGTAAGCCAGGGACAGGGAGGTGGGAGGAGAGAGGAGGGGTAGAAGGAAAGTTCTAGCCTACTGTCCCAGAAGATTCATCCTGAGTCAGACTAGAGGACAACGTCCTTGGAATCTGGCCCTGCGACCTTGCTGCTCACTTCCCTAGTCTACCTCTGGAGGTCACTCTTTCTAGGCTTGGTCTTCCATACCGGACATCTTTCATTTGCTAATTTATAATCCTAATTTGCGACTTCACTTTGACTTGCCTGTGTCTTGCCACACTATTGTGAGTCACAGGAAGCAGGAGCTGTGTCCTTCCCACCCGTGCACACACAGTGCTTTGAAGTCAGTTCTTTGAATGGTATCAGTCCTTTGGAGTACAATAATCATGAAGCAGTTTTATTTTTCCCAGTCGTTGTTTCTTTCTTTCTTTTTGCAGATATTGTCTCTTTTAATTTTTTTTTTTTTAATTTTAAAGATGTGGGGTGCAATTCAGGGTTAGGTATACGGATGTTCATTATGCAACTACCTTTGTTAATGAGGTGTGCCTCTCCTTCCCCAGGAAGATTCCCACTACTGCTAATCGTGCTCCCCGCCCCCGGCTCCCGGCAGTTTCCCACTACTGCCAATCATTCTCTTATAATATTGCAATAATTATTCAAGTTCCGTCTGTGAGTACAGAACATGTGATACTCAGTTCTTTGTTTCTGTGAAAGATCACTCAGTATTATATACTCTAAGTCCATTCAGGTTGCTGTGAAGTACATGATTTTGTCCTTCTTTATGGCTATGTAATATTCCATCATGTATATGCACCATATTTTTAAAATCTAGTCCTCTTTTGATGGGCAGCATGGTTGGTTCCATGTTCTTGCTACTGTACAATGCGGCGATAAACATACAAGTGCAGGTATCTTTTTTAAAGAGTGATTTGAGTTCTTCTGGGTATATTCCCAGTAGGGGGATTGCAGGGTTGTATGGAAGGTTGAATTTTAGATCTTTTAGGAATTGCAACACTGTTTTGCACAGAGGCAGTACTAGTTTACACTCCCACCAACAGTGTAGAAGTGTTCCCTTTTCGCCACATCCTTTCCAGTATCTGTTATTTTTTGAGTTATTTATGATAGCCATCCTGAAAGGAGTTAGGTGGTATCTCAGTGTAGTTTTAATTCGCATTTCTTTGATGACTAGTGAGACTGAGCATTCTTTCATGTATTTGCTGGCTACTTGTATGTCTTCTTTTGAGAACTGTCTATTCATATTTTTTGCCCATTTTGTAATGGGGCTGTTTGCTTTTTTCTTCTTGGCATGTTTGAGTTCCTTGTAGATCCTAGATGTTAAACCTTTGTCAGACATACAGTTAGCAAATTTTTTTCCCCCAGTCTGTGGGCTGTCTCCCCGCTCTCTTGATGGTTTCTTTGGCTTTGCAGAAACTTGTCAGTTTGATGAGGTCCCACTTGTCAATCTTATCTCTTATGGCATGGGCACTTGGGGTTTTGATCAGGAATTGGTTGCCAGTTCCAATTTCCATAAGCGTATCTCCTGCATTTTCTAAGGTTCTTATTATTTGAGGTTTTACATTTAGGTCTTTGATCCATTTAGAGTTGATCTTTGTGTATAGTGATAGGTAAGGATCTTGTTTTAATCTTCTGCATATGGTCAGCCAGTTTTCCCAGCACCATTTACTGAATAGGTTCTCCTTGTCCCCAGTGGGTGGTAGAGGCTTTTTTGAAGATCAGTTGGTTGAGGGTTGAGAAATTGAGGTTTTGCTTCTGGAATCTATCCTGTTCCAGTGGTCTATATACCTATTCTTGTACCAATACCAGGCTGTTTTTATTATTCTAGCTTTATAATAGAGTTTAAAGTCTGGGAGTGTGATATCTCCTGCTTTTTTTTTTTTTGCTGAGGACTGTTTTGATGATTCGTGGTCGTTTATGTTTCCATATGAATTCCTGTAATGTTGTTTCCAGGTCTGAGAAGAATGCTGCTGGTAATTTAATGGGTATTGTGTTAAATCTGTAGATTGTCTTAACAATGTTGATTCTTCCAATCCATGAGCATGTACTGTTTTTCCATTTGTTTGTGTTATCTTTGATTTCTTTGAGCAGTGTTTTGTAGTTTTCATTGTAAAGGTCTTTCACGTCTCTGGCTAGCAAGATACCAAGGGTATTTGATTTTTTTGTGTGTGTGGCTATTGTGAATGGGATTGTGTTTTTTATTTGGGTTTCTGCTTGTTTATTTTTGGTGTATAGAAATGCAACTGTCTTTTGCACATTGATTTTATATCCTGAGACCTTGCCAAAGTCCTTTCTCAGTGCAAGGAGGTTTTTGATAGATACTCTTGGATTTTCGAGGTTTTAGAATCATGTCGTCTGCAAAGAGGGATAACTTGACTTCCTCTTCTCCTATTTGGGTACTGCTGGTCTTCTTCTCTTGTCTTATAGCTCTAGCTAGGACTTCTAAAACTGTGTAGAAAAGGAGGGGTGAGAGTAGGCATCCTTGTCTTGTTCCGGTTTTCAGGGGAAATGGTTCCAATTTCTGTCTGTTTAGCAGTATGCTGACTGTGGGTCTCTCATAGATGGCTCTTACTATTTTGAGGTGTGTGTTCCATTTATGCCTAGATGTTCGAGGGTTTTCATCAAGAAGGGGTGCTGGATTTTATCAAAAGCTTTTTCTGTGTCTAATGATGTAATCATGTGTTTTTACATCTGTTGATGTATTTAATTACATTTGTGTTCTTATGAGTGTTGAACCAGCCCTGCATCCTGGGGGTGAAACCTTCTTGGTCATGGTGGATGATTCTTGAGATGTGTTGTTGAATCCGATTTGCTAAGATCTTGTTGAGAATTTTAGCATCAATGTTCATCAAGGATATTTACCTGTAGTTTTCTTTCTTTGTTGGATCTTTACCTGGCTTGGGTATCACCGTGATTTTAGTCTCATAAAATAATTTGGGAAGAGTTCCATCTTTCTCAATTGCCTGGAATACTTTCAGTAGGATTGGTATCAGTTGCTCCTTGTATGTTTTATAGAATTCTGCTGGAAAGCCATCTAATCCAGGGCTTTTTTTTTTGGTAGGTAATTTTCTTATGACATAGTCAATTTCCTGAGTAGTTATTGGTCTGTTTAGGGTCTTTGTTTCTTTTTCTTTCAATCTGAGGAGATTGTGTGATGTCAGAAATCCTCCATTTCCTTTAGGTTTTCAAGTTTGTTTCCATATAAGTGTAACTAGTCGTCTCTGGTAATCTTTTGTATTTCTTCAGGATTAGTTGTGACTTGATCTTTTGCATTTCTGATTGTATTTATTTGCGCCTTTTCTCTCTTTTTCTTGGCCAGTCTAGCTAGGGGACCATCAATGTTGTTTATTCTTTCAAAGAACCAGCTTTCTGTTTCATTGATTTTTTTGTATTTTCTTTTTGTCTGCTATGTCCCTAATTGGGCTTTTATTTTGGTGATCTGGATTCTTTTGTTGAAGTTAGGGTTTTGGTGGTCTTCCTTTTCTAGCTCCTTTAGGTATTTGTTAGGCTATTAACTTGTGATCTTTCCATTTTCTTCATGTGTGTTTGTAGAGATATGAATTTCCCTCTTAGTACAGTTTTCATGGCATCCCAGAGGTTTTGGTAAGATGTTTCTTCATTTTCATTTTTTTCCAGGTATCTTTTAATCTCTGTTTTGATTTCCATGTTGACCCAGGAGTTGCTTAGCATCGTGCTATTTAGTGTCCATGTCTTTGTGGGGTTTCAGGAGCTTTGTGGGTGTTGATAATTATTTTTAATCCACTGTGGTCCGAGAAGGTACAAGGCAGGATTTCAACCTTGTGAAATTTGTTTATGTCTGATTTGTGGCCAAGGATGTGGTTGATCTTAGTATACGTTCCATGTGGTTATGAGTAGAATGTATATTTCATGGTTGTTGGGTGGAATATTCTGTAGGTATCAATGAAGTCCATTTGTTTAGGCGTCACATTTAGGTTCTGGATCTCCTTATTGATTTCTTGTCTTGATGATCTTTCTAGGTTCGTGAGTGAGGTATTTAAGTCCTCAGCTATGACAGTGTTAGAGTCAACATCTTTTTTAAATTTGCCAGTCATTGTTTCTAACAGTGCTGTTTTGCTCCTCTTTTCCCCTGGTAGTGCTCCCTTGGTGATGATTTAATAACTTTCTAGTTGCCTCGTGATGTTGGCAGTCTTCGTTTAGAGTTTAAGATACAGTTCTGTTCATTTTCCTGACCCCAATATCAAGCTTGATTAAAAGTTCTGTTCCTGGTTCCAGGTCGGTTATTCTCTTTTGTAGCCCCAGGAGCTCAGAGTGGAAGACCAGTAATGGCTCTGAGATGAATGTCCTGCCCTCTTCCCCTGAGCTCTCGTGTAATTGAGGGCAGGGGAGAAGGCTAGAGGAGGTAGAAGTATTCTTTAGTGATTGCCTACAAGGATTAGCATCAAGGAGTTGTCTCTGGCTGTGCTCCAGTTCTGTCCAGTTCTATCTAATACTGGCACTTTTGCCAGGAGTGGTGGGCTCCTTGCAGGTGTATACGTGTTTTTTCTTGGGTGGTATTCAGCCTCATCCTCTGTCACTGAGGACAGCTTCCCCTGGCTGGCCTCCCATCACTTGGCCCTGTGGTTACCAAAGTTGCTCAAAGACTCCTGCTCTTCTAACTTTGGTATTGCTTCACTCAGTGGCCATAGAAATTTCCAAGTTCTTCTTCTGCACCCTCTAAAGGCCACAGAGAATTGGAATGGAGTGGGTCTTCCCTATGTTTTTCCCAGTCATACCACATTGCACCATGGAAGCTTCCAGGCCTATGGGTATGGGTCACTGCACCCATCCTCAGTAATTGTTAAGTGAGCACCAGTCTGTTCCCAAAGGTCTACAAATCTAGGACTGTTTATGCAAGCACCCCCTCTTTTCCTGTAGTAAGAAGAGGAATGAAAAGTTGATGGGCTATTCCTGGGTTTCTAGAACATTATCCCACAGCATGCTTGAAGACAGCTTGATAATGGGTCCAGTAGGTACTAGAGATCAGCAAACAACTGACTAGGAAATGGGAAGCTCTTCTTGCAAGAACCCCAATGTCTTAGTTAGCTCAGGCTGCCATAACAAAGTAACCAGACTGGGTTGCTTATGCAACAGAAATTTATTTTTCACAGTTTTGGAGTCTGAAAGTCTGAGATTAGGGTGCCAGCATGGGGAGTGGCTCGGATGAGGGCCCTCTTTCTGGCCCACAGATGGTGTCTTTTTACTGTGTACTCATGGCAAAGAGCAAGCACTCTGGTGTCTCTTCCTCTTCTTATAAAGACACTAATCCCATCAGAAGGATGCCATCCTCACGACCTCATCCAAACCTAATTATGTCCTAAAAGCTTCATTTCCAAATTCTATCAAGTTGGGGGTTAGGGCTTCAGCAGGTGAATTTAGGGGAACACAGTTCAGTCCATAGCATCTAACAACCCAAGAGTTTTTCCTGACTTAGGGGAGATAATGTCCTCTTACCACAAACACTGCATCTTCTTTAAAGCCAGTGAGCTTTTTCTCTCTCTTCTCTTAGGGACACTTAGTCCTATGTAAGGGGTGACCGGTAGTAGATGGAGGTATTTGTATCATTTTTGGGACCTCAGTTGATCTCAGTGATTGGTGGTTTTTGGTAAGTTTCTTGATCTTGAAGTATGGGGGTATCTAGCACCTCTCATTCTCAGCTTTGAACCTCAGCATCTAGGTTAGCAACATCTCCATATTGTAAAGTGCTTTGTAAACAATACACCTCTATACAAAGAAAGACATTAGTCTCAGCACTGCTTGTATTATTGTTATTTATTCCATACATATTTTTCACGCTCCTGCTATGACCAAACACTGTTCTAGGCACTGGGAAATATAGCTGCAAACAAGAGAGTCACATTCTCTGCAGTCCTGGAATATAGACAATAAACAAGTAAGCACATATACAAACCAGGTAACTCCAGATTTTTTTTTTCAAGATAATATAAAGAAAATAGAGCAAGATGCTGAGGTAAGGAGTCTGGCCAGAAGGCACAGATTTAGGATGAGTGCTCAGGAAAGGCCTTGCTCAGGAGATGGTGATTGAACTGTGACTTAAATGACAAGTTGGAGCTAAGAGTGTGACAATATGGAATGGAGCATCCTAGCAGGAAGCATATGTAAGTGTAAATGTCCCAAAGGGGAAACGAGTGTGGTGGGTTCCAGTAACTGACAGAAGGCTGGTGTGGCTGGCTAGAGTTCAAGACAGGCAGGAATTGAGGTTGGAGGGCATGCAGGGGTCAAAGGGTGTAAGGACTTGTAGGCTAAAGTCAACAATTAGATTTGTTTCTAAGTACAAAGGAAGGCCACTGGAAAATTTTAAGGAGCAGAGGAGTGACATTGGCTGATTTATGTTATATAAAGTCATTCTTCCTAAGCAGGGAGAAAGAGCCATAGGGAGACATGGTTTGAATGGTGGCCCTAACAAGTTATATGCCTAGGTCCTAGAACCTATGAATGTAACCTTATTTGGAAAAAGGGTCTTTGCAGATATCACTAAGGATCTCAAGACCATTCTGGATTACCCAGGTGGGCCCTAAGCCCAATGACAAGTGTCTTTACGGAAAGAGAAGAGAAGGTACACAGAGGAAAAAGCATTCCAAAGAGGCAGGCAGCCTGGGGTTAGAGATTGCAGTGAAGCAGCCACAGGCTGAGGAATGCTTGGAGCCACCAGAAGCTGAAAGAAGCAGGGAAGATTTCTGTCCTAGCCAGGCTTCTCTAGACCAATAGGTGTATGTACATATGTATGTTTATTTGCTTACTTGTTGTAAGGAATTGGCTCACATGAGTAAGGAGGCCGACAAGTTTCAAGATCTGCAGTCAATAGTAGTTTGGAGACCCAGGAGATTTGGTGCTATAGTTTCAATTTGAGTTCAAAAGCTTGAAAACGAAAGGAGCCGATGGTGTAATTTCAGTTTGAAGGCTAGCAGGTTCAAGACCCAGGAAGTGCCTATGTTTTTGTTTGTTTAATTAGAGATAGGGCCTCTGTCTCTCAGGCTGGAATGCAGTGAAGTGATTTATAGCTCACTGCAGCCTTGAACTCCGGGGCTGAAGGGCTCCTCCTACCTTAGCCTCCCAAGTAGCTGGGACTATATGTGCTTGCCATTGCACCTGGTTGCTTTTTAAACATTTTACGTAGAGACGGGATATTGCATTGTTGCTCAGGCTGTTCTCCAACTCCTGGCCTCAAGCAATCCTCCCACCTCGGCCTCCCAAACATATTCTTCCCTACCGCCATTGTACAGTACTAGTCCAATTTACCTTGGCAGTCAGAGTCAAATTACCCCAGCCCGCTCAGTAACGCCCTTCTTGCCTGTTGATTCAGACGCATGAGGAGCATAAAGTAGCCAGATAGAGTTCTTAAGTTCCAGTTCAATGGAACAGTTGTTGGCTCTCCTGGTAGAGACATTGTTTTCCTTTGAGACTAAGACCTCTAGGCCCGCAGAGTATAAGGTTATGGGAACAGGAAGCAAAATCTTGCTAGTGAGTCACTAGGGGTAACGGTGAGTGATGTCACTCTCATTTCCACTGGTTTCTGGTCTTATGGACCCTGACTATGGATGAAAGAGCATCCATATATTGTATATGATTCAGAGTGTACACAGACTATGGAGAACCTTGCTCCAGTCCTGAGAGGTATTGCTACCCAGCTGGTATTATAACTGAGTCTTCAAAAGGACATTCCATCGACCTGTCAAGCCAACTGCTTCAGGATGTTAGGGAACACAGTAAAACCATTGCTGCACTGAAGTGAGCCATGAAGTGAGTTCCTTGGTTGGGAACAATGCTGTGTGGAATACCACGATGGTGGACAAGGCATTCTGTAAGTCCATGGATGGCAGTTTTGGCAGAAGCATTTCATGCAAGGAAGGAAAATCTGTACCCAGAGGAATTTCTATTCTGGTAGGAACAAAATGCTGTGCCTTTCCATGGTGTAAGGAGTTCAGTGTAGTCAAATTGCCACCAGGTAGATGATTGATCACCCCAGAAAATGGTGCTATACTGGGGGCTCAGTGTTGGGTTCTGTGGCTGGCAGATTGAACACAGCAATTGCTGTCGCCAGGCCATCCTTGGTGAGGGGAAGTCCATGTGGCTGAGTCCCTCCACAATCTCCATTTCTACCACTATTGTCACTTTGCTCATGAGCTCATTGGGCAACTACAGGGTGGTTGGGGAAAGAGACTTGGCTGTTGGAAGTGCAGAACAGGTCATCTTATCCACTTGATTATTCGAATCCTCTTTTGCAGAGGTTACTCTTTGGTAAGCATTCACATGGAACACAAATATCTTCAGTTTTTCCCCATTAAAAAAAAATTTTCCCCCATTTAAAAAGGTCTATCCATACACCTCTTCCCCAAACATTCTAATCATTTTACTTTCAGGTCTCTGACCATCCAAACCAATAGACCACAGCCCATGGATTGGTATATAATTGCATGTCTAGCCATTTCTCCTTCCAAGCAATGTGAACGACTAGGTGCCCTCTCAAAGTTCTGCCTGCTGGGAAGATTTCCCTTCACCACTGTCTTTCAGGGATGTCCCAGCAAGGTTCTGTGGTGCTGCAGCTCTTCACTTTCAGCGTATCGTTCAGAGCCATCTGTCTTCACCTCGTCTTTCAACTGATTGTAGGAAACTCCCCATGAGGCTGGGAGAGAGAATGCAGTGCAGCAGAAGTGGGAACCATGGGCATTTGGGTCATGTGTTCATGTAACTTGCCTTTATCTTCAGGACCTACTCAAGCCTGATCATGTACTTGTTACTTCCATTTGATGCTGGTGTGCTGCTGCACATGGCCAATTCCATGGCGAGGTGGGTCAGATAATATCAAGTTCACAATGGGCAGCTCAGGTCATGTGGTAACTTGGTGACCCACGATTAAGCATTCGCTCTCTACTAAGGTCCAGTAGCAGGCCAAGAGCCATTCTCTCAAAAGGTGAGTAGCTATTTGCAGATGATGGCAGGGCTTTGCTCCAAAATTCTAAGGAGGTATTGCAGTTCACTTGTAGGGACCTGCCAAAGGCTCCCAACACCATTCCTATCAGCCACTGATATTTTAAGCATCAGTGGATCTGCCGGATCCTAAGGGCCAAATGGCAGGGCATCCTGGACCGGTTGCAGAGCCTTCTCTTGTTCTGGGTACTACTCCAAATGAGCAGCTTTGCAGGCCACTCAGTAAAAGGGCAGGAACAACACACCCAAATGAGGAATATGTTTCCGGGTGGGATTCACCAACATTAGGGAGGGCAGAGAACCTTCATCAGTTTATTGATTTAAGTGTTAAACTCAACTAAAAACAACTCACAGAAACACCCAGAATAATATTGGAAAAAATATTTGGGCGCCTTGTGGCCCAGTCAAGTTGACACATAAGATTAACCATCACAAATTCTCCCTTGGTGCCTTCAGAGGGAGTGTGGCCCTGCTGACACCTTGATTTTAGAATACTGTTCTCCAGAATTGTAAGATAATAGATTTGATATTTTAAGCCGTCAAGTCCGTGGCAATTTGTTACATCAGCCTTAAGAAAGTAATGCAGGAGATAAGAATGGGAACAAGCACCAGTTAAGAAACTAGTTTAGTAACAGACCTGGGCAAGAGACTGTGATGGTGCAGACCAAGCAGGAGCAATGCAGGCAGTCAGAAGTGATACATTTTTCAGCTAATGCCAGCAAGGATTGCTGGTGCATTAAATGTGGTGAAAGCAGGAAGTGGTTTGAAGGAAAGGAAGAGTCCTAGGATTGGGACTTTTGAGCAACTTAATGAATAAACATGTCATTTACTAAGACAGGAGAGACTAGGAAAGCAGCAGATTTCTCAGCAGGAAAATCAGAAGTTCTCTTTTGGACTTGCTGTGTGTATGTTGGATAGGTCATTGGGTAAATGAGTTTGGAGTTTGATTAGTGACGTCAGAGCTAGGCATGAAAATTTTGGAGTCATCCTAAAAAGTAGCATTTAGAGAGGCGTGGAAGGCCCCAGACTGGGATCTGGCGCCCTCCATTTAGGGATGGAACAGGCAAGCAGAAGCGAGCAGTTGAAGTGGAAAAAAAGTGGGCCACCAGGCCAGTGAGAAAACTCAGGAGAGAGTCAGAAGAAGACAGAAATAAGGAGAGGTTCAAGAGGTAAGAGAGAGGTTGGGGACCACATTAGCTTTAGCAGCATAGAAGTCTTGGTGACTACAAGAAGAGGAGTTTCTGTTCTCCTCTTACTGAGGAGAGTTGAACAAACCTTACTGAGGTGAGTTGAGTTGAAATTGTGATGTAAGGGCGTGGCGAGTACAGTGAATGAAAACTGCTCTAACTGAGGTGGTCTCGGTGACGCCCTCCACCCTCATTCCCACTATGGCATTTTGCTAAAGCATTTGTTTTCTCTTACAATTTGTTTTTCTTCTCCTCTCTACGTATCCATGTTAGATTTAGAGACTTAGAGAAGTTAGGTAAATTGGCCCAAAATAGTAACCAGGAAACTGCAGAGAAGGAACTTGGAACTAGTCTATCTAACTCCAAAGTCCATATACTTAAACATTATACAGTCTAGTCGTCAAGCATATTTGTAAACTGCTCCCACAACTTAATAAGATATCATGAGACTGGGTGCAGTGGCTCATGCCTATAATCCCAGCACGTTAGAAGTGGAGGCAGGAGGATTGTTTGAGTTCAGGAATTTGAGACCAGCCTGAGCAACATAGTGAGACCTCGTCTCTACAACAACAACAACAACAAATTATCTAGGTGTAGTGATGTGCACCTGTAGTCTCATCTACTCGAGAAGCTGAGGAGGGAGGACTGCTTGAATCTGGGAGTTGGAGGCTGTGGTGAGCCATAATGATGTAACTACACTCCAATTTGGATGACAGAGTGAGACCCTGACTCAACAAGCAATGATAATAATAATAATAATAATAAATTGTGAACATTTTTTTCATAGTATTATGTTTCATAACATTAAAAATATAAACATAACCAAAACCACATAATGTTTCTTATAACATTACAAATTCCTTATAAAAATAATTTTTATCATTGTTTAATAATCAGTTGTATGACTTTTTTGGCTACTGAAAACTGCATGTGGTCAACATCTTTGTGCATATGACTTTTATCTGATTTCCCAACAAACATATGAAAAAATGCTCAACCTCACTAATAATCAGAGAAAGGCAAATCAAAACCATAAGGAGATATCACCTAACCCTGGTAAGGATGTCATTAAAAAGTCAAAAAAGGCCGGGCGCGGTGGCTCAGGCCTGTAATCCCAGCATTTTGGGAGGCTGAGGGGAGGGGATTGCCTGAGCCCATGGGTTCAAGAACAGCCTGGGCAACTTGGTGAGAACTCATCTCTACAATAAATAAATCAAAAAGTTAGCCAAGCGTGGTAGTGTGTGCCTATAGTTCCAGCTACTTGGAAGACTGAGGCAGAAGGATCACTTGAGTCCAACAGGTCGATGCTGGGGTGGCCATGAGAGTGCCACTGCACTCCAACCTGGGCGATGGAGTAAGACTCCAACTCAAAAAAAGAAAAAAAAGTCAAAAAAACAGGCCCGGCACAGTGACTTAGTCTTATAATCCCAGCACTTTGGGAGGTCAAGGTGGGAGGATTGCTTGAGGCCAGGACCTTTAGACCAGCCTGGGCAACATAGCAAGACCTCATCTCTACAAAAAAAAAAAAAAAAAATAGCCAGGTGTGGTGGCATGCAACTACAGTCCCAGCTACTCAGGAGTCTGAGGCAGAAGGATCGCTGAGCCCAGGAGGTCAAGGCTGCAGTGAGGAGTAATTGTGCCCATTGTACTCCAGCCTGGGTAGACAGAGTGAGACTCTGACTCTAAAAAACAGTAAAAAAAAACCAAAAAAACGGGTGTTGGTGTGTCTGTGGAGAAAAGGGAACGTTTCTACACTGTTGGTGGGGATGTAAGCTAGTTCAGCCTTTGTGGAAAGCAATGTGGCATTTTCTCAAAGAACTGAAAATCGAGCTTCCATATAACCCAGGAATATGCCCAGAAGAACATAATTTGCTCTACCCAAAAGACATCTGCACACGTATGTTTATTGCAGCACTATTCACAATAGAAAAAACATGGAACCAGATGCCCATCAAAAGTGGCCTGTATAAAGAAAACGTGGTACATATACACAATGAAATATTACACAGCCATAAAGAAGAACAGCATTATATCCTCTGCAGCAACATGGATGCAGCTGGAGACCGTCATACTAAGTGAACTATCACAGAAACAAAGAACTAACTACTGCGTGTTCTCACTCATAAATGAATGCTGATCACTAGTGACCTGAGCACAAAGGTGGGAATAACAGATGCTGGACACCACTAGGGGAGGAAGGGAGGAAGGAAGGAGGGACAAGGGATACCCAACCACACACTGGGTACCAGGTTCACTGTCAGGGGGAGAAAGAGCCCACTAGAAGCCCAAACCTCACCTGCGCGCCATTTATTTATGTAGTAAATCCTCACAATATCCCTCAACTCTAAAATAAAAATTAAAAAAGGACTGAACTGAGTTGGTGTGTCATTTTTGTGTCTTTCGCCTTTTTACTGTCTAGAATACCAGAGGATGCCTCAGCAGCCTTCTTGAGACAGATCATGAAGGGCAAAACATGACGATGAAATCCCAGCTTGTTAGAATGGGCAGGGCACTTGCTGGCTTATTCATGTATTCAAAGCATATTTATTGAGCATCTAATATGTGATCTAATATTTACAACTGCACGCATACTGACATATTGCTTAATGTATTCAGTAGTTTGCATGTGTCAAACTGTTAGTCATGCCAATAGTTATGAAGAGTGGGCTATGTTTTTACCTCCACTTCACAGATAAGCAAATTGGAGGACTAGAGAGAGGTGAAGTAACTTTCCCAATGTCACCCAGTTCACAAGTAGCAGAACCAAGATATAATAAGATTTAATAGGAGCTAATAAGTAGCAGCAGTCCAGGCAGCCTAGTGCCAACATCCCTGCACTTAACCACTGTGCCACCCAGTCTGGGTCCTGGTCTCTTCTTTCGACTGCCTGTATTTGTATGAAAAATAAATTTCTATTTGTTTGTATTTCTTTTCTTTTCTTTTTTTTTTTTGAGTTGGAGTCTCACTCTGTCGCCCAGACTGGAGTACAGTGGCCGCTCCCAGCCATCGTAGCCTCGACCTGCTGGGCTCCGGCGATCCTTGCACCTCAGCCTTCCAAGTAGGCGAAACTACAGGCGTGCACTACCATGCCCGGCTGATTTTTTGATTTATTGTAGAGATGAGGTCTCGTCGCCCAGGCGGGTCTCGAACCCGCAATCCATTCACCTCAGCCTCCCAAAGGCGCGGGATTACAGGCTAAGCCATGGAGCCCGGCTTTTTTTTTTTTCTTTTTTTGAGTTGGAGTCTCACTCTGTCACCCAGAGTGGAGTGCAGTGGTCACTCCCGGCCACCGCAGCCTCGACCTGTTGGGCTCCGGCGATCCTTCTGCCTCATCCTTCCAAGTAACTGGAACTACAGGCACGCATGACCACGCCCAGCTAATTTTTGATTTATTGTAGAGACAGGTCTTGCCAACTTGCCTGGGCTGGTCTCGAACCCGCGGGCTCAGGCAATCCACTCGCCTCAGCCTCCCAAAGTACTGGGATTACAGGCTGAGTCACTAAGCCCAGCCTGCTTGTATTTCCTACTACATTTGAAAATAAACCTCTATTTGTTTAAGTCGCTATTATTCAAGTTTCCTGCTAGACGTCCTGATACCAAGCTGCAAGGTAGCTAAATCCTTAAATCACTTTTATGTGGGTTTGTAGTGCATCACTTTTTCCCTCCTGTTAGAGTGTTAGCTCAGCGAGGACAGGGACCACAGCAATCATGTATATTTCTGTATCTTAACTCAGTGACTGGTACACATTAGATGCTCAATAAATATGCTTTGAATAAATGAACAAGTCAATAAATGATTGATAGTTAAGGCTGCAAAAAATTTAGTCTCCTGCTCATGTTATCCTCAGCATCACATTCATTTGCATTCTTTGAGTATAGGCTAGCAAAGAGAGAGAACAGGAGTACTGTGCTTTGTGGTTATGTCAGTCTAACCTGGCATAAAAAATACACAATGAATATATCACCAAGTCAAGGAACCGTTGAGAGGGAAGTGTACTTTTGGGTTTTTTTGTTTCCCTGGCAGTCTTCTGTCCCCTTTAGCCCTGTCTTTAGCTAACAGTTTCTTACTTTCTTTTAATTCTATACCACCTCTAATATCAATTTATTCTTTTGATTTATGTATCTCATATATACTCTTTACTTCTTTATCTCCTTATTTCCCTGGATATTCTACACGATTTCTCTCTGCTTCTGATCAAGTGATTTCTCTAAGGTATAGAGAACTGTTTGCTACCCTATAATGTACCCTGCTTGTGCCATCCTAACCACTCATTTCAATTTCCTGGCGTGATTTATCCAGCAATCAGACCACTGCCCCAAACTGGCTTTGCAGAAAGGCTTAATGCGTTTGTCTTACCTCTTCAGGGACTGCGCCTGATTACCATCCAGAGAAGCTCAGGTCTCCATTTTGCTGATCCTTCACTTGGGCCAGACCAACCACGAAAGCCATTTAGTTTAATACCAGATGGAGCCATTAATTCCCAGAGTAAAGAACGAGCAATATGTGGAAGGAATCCTTCGCCTTCTCTGTCAGGAGGAAGGGAGTCCATTTCTTCTCTTTGACATGGCCTGCTTTTTCTCTTCGTGCTGCATTGGAGAGTGCATTGGAAACTAGGTGAGCTGGGGCCTATGCTCATCTCTGCACAAGACACTGGTCTTCTGACCACCACTGGACCTCAGTTGGCTAATCTCAAAAGAATTGAACTCAGTGAACCCTAAGATATCATCCAGCCCTGTAATTTATGATTTTATAAACATGAAATGGCAGAGTAACTTTTAAAAATCAATTTTACAAAGGTAACCTTACTCATCTCTCAAGGGAAAAGGCTCAGACTTTTCCTGTAAACATTTATTATAAAATTAATCACATTCAATCTCATAGGTCAAGTTCAGAAAGATAGACAAGAAGAATTAAATAACAGGTAACGTCAAGAATACAGGATTCAAGATTAGATTAATGGCAGGAATTCAAGAACAAATGAGCCAATTCCAACAGGTAGACTTGCATAGGAAACGGGAAAGAGCTTCTAAGAGGCGAAATTCAGCAATTAAGGTATTTCTTCAAATGTTTTAAAAACTTGTTGCATAAAAATTATACATATCTGTGGGATGCATGTGATATTTTGATATATGCATACAATATGTCATGATTGAATCAGGGTAATTAGGATTGAAATTTGTGTTAGTATCTTTCCTAGTGATAACCTACACTGATAGACTTCTGGCAGTCTTGGAAAGGTCTCATGGTTCATAGTTTACATCCTGCCCTTGAATAAAGAATCTTACCGTGAGTCCCAGTAATCTTATCCTGAGTTCCTCAAACTTATTATTCATTAATACATAACCTACCAAGATGGAAAAGGACCTAATTTGTTTCTGAATCATGAAGTTTTACTTATTGCCTTGAGGAAAAACATTTTAGCCTGTATGTTGTCATCTGTAGCCAATGATTATAGCCTCTGTATTATTATACCTCCTAATAAAAAAGAACAACTCCAATATGAGTCGTTCCCCTTCTTTACCTTAAACTTTCTTATAAAAGCTTTCTAGCTTGTAACAGACTTGGAAGCATGCTCAACTTTGCTGGCATGCTTTCCCAAGTTTATCTTCAAATTTGACTTACATTAAACCATTATCTAAATACGTCTGTCTTAGAAGCTGGAAGTATTGCATCTAAGAACTAGAGCAAGACAAGGATGTCCACTCTCACCACTACTATTTAACATAGTACTGGAAGTCCTAGACAGAGCAAACAGGTAGGAGAAAGAAATTAGAGGTATCCAAATAGGAAAAGAGGAAGTTAAATCATCCCTCTTTTCAGATGATGTGATTCTATATCTAGAGATTCTGCCAAAATCCACCCAGCATTGAAAAATGACTTTGGTAAAGTCTCAGGATACAAAATCAATGTGCAAAAATTTGTTGCATTTCTATATACCAAAAACAAACAGGCTGAGAACTAAATAAAAAACACAATCCCATACACAATAGCCACCCACACACATACACAAAGCTCTCAGTATTCATCTAATCAAAGAGGTGAGATATATTTACAACGAGAACGACAAAATACTGCTCAAAGAAAGACAACGTAAACAAATAAAACAACATCTTTTGCTCATGGATTGGAAGAATCAATATCATCAAGATGTCCATACTACCCAAAGCAATTTGCTGACTCAGTGCAAACCCTGTCAAACTACCAGTAATATTTTTCATAGTCCTAGAAAAGACAATACTTAAATTCATATGGAAGCAAAAAAGAGTCTAAATAGCTAAAGTGAACCTCAGCACAAAGAATAAAGCTGGCAGTATCACATTCCCATACTTCAATCTTTACTATAAGGCTACCGCAACCTAAACAGTATGGTATTGATACAAAAATAGACACATAGACCAATAGAGCAGGATAGAGAACCCAGAACTAAAATCACAAACCTTCAACCAACTCACCTTTGACAAAGCTGACAAAAACAAACATTGGGGAAAGGAAACCCTATTTAGTAAATGGTCCTGGAAAACTGGCTAACCACATGCAGAAGAATGAAACTGGACCCTTACCCATCACCATATACAAAAATTAACTCAAAATGGATCAAGGACTTAAATGTGAGACCTCAAACTATAAGAATCTTCGAAAACCCTCCTGGACATTAGTCTATGCAATGAATTCATTACCAAGTCATCAAAAGCAAATATAGCAAAAACTAAACTTGACAGTTGGGACTTTCTCAAGTTAAAAAGCATCTGCATAACAAAAGAAATCATCAAGAGAGTACTGAGATAATTCACAGAATAGGTAAAAATATTTGCAAATTATGAATCCAACAAAGGCCTATCATCCAGAATCTATAATTAATTCACATGAATTGACAGGAAAAAAACAAATAACCCCCTTAAAAAGTGGGCAAAAAGCTGGGCGCAGTGGCTCACGCCTATAATCCCAGCATTTTGAGAGACCGAGGTGAGAAGATTGCCTGAGATCAGGGGTTCAAGACCAGCCTGGGAAACTTGGCGAAACCTCATCTCTACAATAAATCAAAACATTAGTCAGGTGTGGTGCACCTGTAATTCCAGCTACTCCAAAGACTGAGGCTACAGGATCACCTAAGCCCAGCAAGTTGATGCTGCGGTGGCCATGAGCGTGCCACTGCACTCCAGCCTGGGCAACAGAGTGAGATTCCGACTGAAAAACAAAAAATAGTGGCCGGGCACAGTGGCTCAAGCCTGTAATCCTAGAACTTTGGGATGCCAAAGCAAGAGGATTGCCTGAGACCAGGGGTTCGAGATCAGCCTGGGCAACTTGGTGAGACCTCATTTCTACAATAAAATAAAAAAAAAAATTAACTGGACATGGTGGCTCATGCCTGTAGTTTCCGCTACTTGGAAGGATGAGGCAGAAGGATCTCCTGAGTCCAGCAGGTCGAGGCTGTGGTGGTTGTAAGCATGCCACAGCACTCCAGCCTGGGCAACAGAGTGAGACTCCAACTCACACACAAAAAAAGAAAAAAAGTAAGCAAAGAACATGAACAGACTCTTCTCAAAGAAAGACATTTAAGCAGCCAACAAACATGAAAAAATGTTCAGAATCACTGATCATCTGAGAAATGCAAATAAAATCTACAATGAGATATCATCTCACATTGGTCAGAATGGCTACTATTAAAAAAGTAGAAAAGCAACAGGTATTGGCATGGCTGTGGAGAAAAGAGAATGCTCATATACTGTTGGTGGGAATGTAAGCTAGTTCAGCTTTTACGGAAGTGGTTTGGAGATTTCTCAAATAACTAAAAATAGAGTTACCATTCAACCTAGCAATCTCACTTCTGGGAATACACTCAAAGGAACACAAATCACTCTACCAAAAAGACACCTGTACTTGTATGTTTATTGTAGCGCTATTCACAATAGCAAAAACATGGAACCAGCTCAGAGGCCCAACAAAGATAAAGAAAATGTAGTACATATACATTATGGAATACTACACAGCCACAAAGAAGAACAAAATAATGTCTTTTGCAGCAACATGGATGCAGCTGGAGACCACCATTCTAAGCGAATTATCACAGAAACAAAAAACTGAATACTGCATGTTCTCACTCATAAGTGGGTCCTAAACACTGGGCGCACATGGGTACAGGAACGATAGCAACAGAGACTGGACATAGCTAAAGGAGAGAGGGAAGGGGGACAGGGATATAAAAGCACCCATGCCCACTCCTGAGGGGGTTGTAGGGTTTATCAGAAACCCAAACCTCACTTTCATGCAATATAGTTATGCAACAAACTCTCACATGTACCCTACAATTCTAAAATAAAAAATAAAAAACATCATTTCTGCCTCAACCGCTTTAATTTTTGTCAACACTAGTTCTGCTGTTTTTGTACTCTCTTGTTTCTTGACCCCTCACTCTCTGCTCTCCTTCTTTTCACCAAGTGTATTTTTTATATTTGTTATTTAAAAGATTTTTGTTATATTTGTTATATAACTATATATCCTTGTAGGCAATCTACAAAGTGACAAAGTACGTGTTTTCTTATTATTCTCCCTTGATTGTATGTTTGGGAGGTATGTTTGGCCTTCCTTGGCTATAGCAATCTAATTAGCAGGTAGCCACAGTTGCTGTCATCCCAGGCTAATGTCTACGTGTCAACAGGTGAATGAACTTCTGACATTCTCTACTCCAAAATTCCTTCTAGGCAGTGATACCAAGGGAAGAGCAGGTGGAGCAACACAGATATGCTGCAATGTGATTTTTTTATCCTACATGGACTCTATCTAAAGTCAGTAGGGGAAATGAGAATACCATTTGGAACCCAGAAGTTTTGAAGAGCACAGGCTCAATTTAAGCCATTTATACACAACTCACATGTGTTCCCTTTACACACAGCCCTTCCCAAACCTCGCTCTGACCTTCCAAGGTTGAATCAGTTAGACGATATATGTCTCTTTGAACTTTATTTGCGTGGAGTTTCCTTATTTGGAAGTGGAGATCCCATAACTGAAGTGAGGCTGTTGTAATGGTTAATTTTACATACCAAACTGGCAGGGCCATGGTGCCCAGGTATTACTCATACCTTATCTGGATGTTTTTGTAAAGATGATTTATTGGATGAGATTTAAATAGGTGAATTGCCCCCTCCATAATGTGGGTGGGCCTCAACTAACCAGTTTAATGCCTCTACAGAGCAAAGACTGACCTCCACCAAGCAAGAAAGAATTCTGCTAGAAGACTGCCTTTGCATTCAGACTGTATCTCTTTCCTGAGTCTCCAGCTTGCCGGCCGACCCCATCAAATTTTGGCCTCGCCAAGCCTCTGCAATCGCGTGAGCCAATTCCTTAAAATAAATCTTCCTCTCTCTTCTATATATATACATATACGCATCCTGTTGGTTATTTTCCTTTGGAGAGCCCTGACTAATACAGATTTCCATGGCTAGTCTTGCCCACAGAAAGCCCCTAGGAAGACAGAAACAGAAAACTTCTGGTCTTGAAGTGCAGGTGCAGATAATGGAAGATTACGCCGGTGCAGAATTTCAAGGCTTGGAACTAGGACCTTAAGCTTAGATAACCCGACTGAGAAACAGAATTGCTGCCTTATATGGTAATATTAGTTGCCTCTAGCTGCCTCCATGGCTTCTCGTGTAGAAGCCATTGGGCCTACAATTCTGGGTTTCTCTGACCTGGCAGACACTTTGCTCAATCTGTGCTAAGTTTAGGAGCACCTTTCTGAGATAAGAAAGAGATGGGGAGCCAAGTTCACTCTCTTGTACCCTTGCCTTTGTGCTACTTCAAGAGTAACCCTAAAGAGAAGAAATTCTGAGCTGAGTCTTAGGTGTCATTCTTACCTAGCTTAGAATCCAGACCAAACTTTATACATAGTCTGGCTAAGTGCATGTGGTAATGCCAAGTACCGCAATTATTGCTCTCACATATAGACATGCTGTTCCATTTGGTCAAACTCTAGCCCCTCTTGGCTGCCTGGCCTTCTTGGTTGTAAGGATAAAAATATGCAATTTCCAGTTCCCCTTCCTTATTTTACCAGTTTACTCACAAGATCTTTGTGTACCCATTGCCTTAAATTCACAGAGTCCATATCTATTCTGAATCCTTTTTTCTTCTGCAATGTGATTGATTCTTCCTCTGATCAATTCTGTTCCTTCAACAGTACAAAGAAAAGCAGAAATTATCTGCAATTCTACTATCCAGGGACAGCCCCTATTGCTATATGGCACTGAGCAATGAGGTGGATGGTAGTGCCATTTACTTATGTTGGAGGACTGGGGGACGAGCACATTTCAAGGATGGGTATCAGGGTATGGGGAAAGTAAGAATTCAGCTTGGGACAATTTTGAGATGCCTATTTGACAACCTAATGCAAAAGTAGAGAAAGCAAAAGTCTAGAGTTCAGCAGAGAAAAGCATGTTGCAGATAGAACTTGCAAGTCATCAGTACACAGATGGAATTCCAAGTCATGGACAGGATGAGGTCACCAAGGAATTATAAAAAGAAAAGAGTAGAGGCCTGAGGACTAAGTTCTGAGGCACTGCAATGTCTGAGGAGGATGAAGAAGAACCAGTAAAAGAAAAGACTAAGAAAGAGTGAACAGGAAGGTAGGAGAGTTGAGTTTCAGAAGTCAAGTAAAGGGAGAATTTCCAGAAGATGTAAGCCACCAACTATGTCAAGGGTTACCGATAAGGTCAAGAAAGATGAAGACTGAGAATTGGCCAATAGATCTGGCAACTCGAAATTTACCGATGGCTTTGACAAGGGCACTTTTGGTGGAGCAGAAACTGATTAAAGAGATTCTGGAAAGAATGGGGGAAGACACAGTGGTGCCAGTGAGTCTAGGAAGTCTTCTAGGAGTTTTGCAGAAGGGAGGCGGGAGATGGGGTGTGGGTAGAGGAGAAGGTGTGGGTGAAGGGAGAAATTTTTAAAACAGAAGATATTATACAGCATGTTTGATGCTGATGATGACAAATCATAATGCTGTATTCCATTTATAGATGTACCATAGTTTATTTAGCCAGTTCTGTATTAGAAGACCGTTTATGCCTCGAACTTTTGCTTTATAATGTTTAAATAAATACCTGCACTATTTCAGCAGCTTCATATGACAAACTCAACTTGAAAAAGAACTGACCATCTCTGGGCCATTAAGTGATGATTGATCAAGGTAGTGGGAACTCTTGCAGGTCAGTTTGGGCATCCAGCAAGTTTCCAGCCTGCTTTCATTGATCAGTGGTGGCCAAGAGATTGGGTTGGGTGAGGTGTCATTTGAACCATGGTGGGGGCAGGGGAAATGGGAGCTTCTATAAAGGTGAGTATATGCAGGAGTTGTTCTGGAAAGAATTCAAAAAAAGGCATTTACTTCAACATTCTTGTGTACCAAGCATTGTTTGCATTTCTAATTATCTCTTGGAATAAATCCCCAAGTGAAATCAGTGGGTCAGATAATATGGATATTTTAATGGCTCTTGCCAAGCTGTTTGTCAATCTTTGTTCTCACCTGCTGAGTATTAGAAAATCTTTCCTCCTGGCATGGTGGCTCGTGCCTGCAATCTCAGCACTTTGGGAGGCAGAGCTGAGAGGATTGCCTGAGCCCAGGGGTTCAAGACCAGTTTGGGCAACATGGCGAGACTTCATCTCTACAATAAATTTAAAAGTTAGTCGGTTGTGGTGGCATACTCCTATGGTTCCAGCTACTTGGAAGGCTGAGGCGAAGAATCACCTAAGCCCAGCAGGTCGAGGCTGCAGTGGCTGTGAGTGTGCCACTGCACTCTAGCCTGGGCAACAGAGATTTCAACTCAAAAAAACAGCAACCAAAAATCAAACAAACAAAAAACACACAACTTTCCATGCCCCTTCCTCATCTCAGCATTTACTACTATAAAAATTTCAAGTTGAAAAGTGCAAAATGGTTTCTCATTGCCATTTTAATAAAAAAAAAAGGTAGAAATTAGCATTAACCAACAAGTACATTAATAATCCACTCATTGGGGTGTTATACATGGTGGAAGTAAAAAGTGCTGGTCCTCAAGTAACAAGAGGCCTGGCAGGCAGCTATTTCCCCTCACAACCACATTGTGAAGGAATGTTTCCAAGCACAGCCTCAGAGGCTCTCTCCTTTTTAGAACTTTCCTGCTTGAATTGTTGGAGATCAGAGGAAGGCAGACTCCATTCATTTGCCTCAGGGTCTCTGCAGAGAGGAAAGGTCAAGGGCACTCTTGGGGAACCTGTCCCAGTGCACTGGAAAGAAGATTCCAACCTCAGTTTGGGATTTTTTTGTGTCCTCCATTCACCTCACTGACTTTGCCTGGCAGCCGCAAGAGAGCATGCCCAGAGAGCAACTGATGGTAGAAACTCTGGGGGTCACCTATCGCCTTCCTCCGAGGCACTTGTTCTGATGTCACTGTGATCCATGGTGCCATCTCCCATTCCAGACACCTGCAGCCCCGGCTTCTTCCTCTTCCCCTTCTTTAAGTCCAAGGTCAACGGGACCTTTACAAGCTTAGAATTATGTGGAAGATCTCCATCCTTTATGTCACCCCTAAACTCCACCAGAACAAGCCGTTCCCCTGACCTCAGGACAATTATTTTGATTTCTTCATTGTATTTGGATATGTCACATGATCTCTGTGCTTTCACATTTGTAAAATGGAGAGAATAATGGGTATCCCTATCTCTTGGGTGTCATTAATACCCTTATCAGGGGATTTATGCAGTGTTTGCTTCCAGCAGTGAATAGAGCATTGGAAAACTAAGATACACAGCATGGCATCTTTCATTTTCTGGCTTTTTAGTGGATTAAAAATTGAGGGACCTTGAAACACTTTAGAAAAGCATAAATGTCTCCCTCAATATTTATTAGCTCTGGAATGAGACAAACTTGGGTTCAAATTCCAGGTCTCCCACTGTCTAAGTGCACAGAATATGGGCAAGTTACTTACTCTTTGCCTCAGTTTCATCTTCTATAAGATAGGAACATGATTGTACCTATCTCATGAGATTGCTAAAGTTAAGATATGTAAAATGCTTGGCACATGACAAGTGTTTGATATAGGTTGACTATATTATTATTAGAGTATTGTTAGTTAGAGCTAAGGCTCTGGCATGCGAAGGATCTTTGCTAAAATTTTGTCTCCCATTTACTTAACCTCTCTGTGCCTCAGTTTCCTCATCTGTAAAATAGGGTGACAACAATACCATCTAACTGCTCAAGGATATTGTAAGGATTAAATGAAATGATATATGTAGAACACATGGCATTTTGTTTGGAGTGTTCTATAAACAGTAGTTTTTTTTACTATTGACTTCACACCTGAGTCAATCTTAAGGCAAACTTAAGAAGCTGGTGGGTGTGTCATCTGGGCCTTAGTGCCTGACTCTGCCATGAGTTTCTCTTCCTCTAATACCCCCTCTTCTGCAAGCATTCATTCATATCATGTTCCTTTCCCTCCCCTGATGAAAACTCAGGACAGACTTTGAAAATAAGTTTTAGTCCACAAGTGATGTCTCTGAAAGATATTTGCAACATAAACATTATCTTGAGTGGCAAAACAAGACTCTGGCCACCATCACAGGAATTTTAAGCATCAACCACTAAGTAAGTGTATTTTCTCAAGCAGCCAGCTTTTCCGGGGCTCTTATTATTGCAGTATTTTAGTGGCAGCTCTTACAGAAGGCCAGACCTGAACAGAATAGTAATTCAAAGTCAGATGTATGAGATGACACATCAGTTAGGAATTGTGTTCAGTTGCTAATAGAGGAGACTCAACTATAATCAAGCAGGGGTTTATTCTCTCACGTACAACAAGCCTGTAGGTAAATACTTCAGTGAAGTTCTTGTTTTTCTGTGATAGCATTGGAGACCTAGGCGTCATCCTGAGCAAATAACTTCCATCCTCAAAGTAACTCCATGGGCCCAATATGGCTCCCAGATGTCTGCCCATCACATTCTCTTTCCAGAAAGGAAGAAGAGAAAGGGCATGGAAAAAAAGGGAGACAGCACTCTGCTGAGTTAGTCTTCCTTACAGAGCTTTCCTGAAAGCCCTACCCAAAGAGTTCCACTTACATCTTCCTAGCTGCAAGGGAGCCTGGGTAAGGTAGACTTTTAGCTGAACATATTGCTGCCCTGAATAAAATCAGAATTCTGTTGTAGGAAACAAAAGGTGAGAAAGGATAACGGGTAGAAAAACTGCCATCTCTACCACAGATACTATTTCTTTTAAACCAGCTATGTTCTTTGTTTTCTTTTTTCAGGACTGAGTAGATGGACATAAGCTGGCTCACTTGACATCACCAAAGAAAAAATGATGCCCCTCCCAGTTGATTAGGTTTTTTTTCAATCAGATTAAAGGTATGAATTACAGGAGATTATTTTTAAAAGAAGAAGGAGAAGGAGAAGGAGAGGAAGGAGAAGGACAAGAAAACATTGTATTTTTCTCCTCAAATTCCTACCCATTCCTTTAACTTCTGCTTCTTTCTTGGTGGTTTCACTGCAATTTGGTTTTTAAACCTATGATTCTTCTCAAGTTGTTCCTATCCATTTCTTCAGTGACTTTCCCAGTTGGCTACATTCAAGGAATACATTTCAGTGCTTCTCTTTCTTAAACACATCATAGTTTTTGATGCCAGTGACCACTCGGTGGGTCTTAAAACCAACTCCTTCCTGTGTTACTCTTTCAAATCTTTCTTCATTTTCTCCCTGTGCAGACACTTCTGGCTCCAGGATTCTACCCCCAATACCTCTTCTCTTCTTCCTCCAACACCCTTCCTGAGAGGTGTCAGTCATTCCAATGACTATAATGTAAGGATGCCAAATCTGTATTTCCAGCTCAAACATCTCTCTTGAGATCCTGCATTATGTGTTCAGAGGCTTACCAGGTATCTTCATTTGGAAGACCCATAGTTAACTCTAATTTAAGTTCACAATTGAGCTCATCATCTTTCTCCCCACATCCATTTCTTCTCCTTTTATTGTTGAGGCATCCCTGCCCACTCCAGATACCCAACTAGAAACCTCATTCCTCACAACATACGGATCTCAAAATCCAGTTGCTTCAAATTTCTTCCATTACTCAGGCTCTGGCTTGTATCAGTTTCTCATGGAATTTAAAACAAATTATGGTAAAATGTACAACATAAAATTTGCCATTTTAACCATCTTTAAGTGTTTGGTACAAGAGCATTTAGCACAGTCACATTGTTGTGCCACCATTACCACCATTCATCTACAGAACCTTTTTCATCTTGAAAAACTGAAATTGTACCCATTGAATAATAATTTCCCTTTCCCCCTACTTTTTAAGCCTTGATAACCACCATTCAGCTTACTGTCTCTATGGATTTGACTACTCTAGGTACCTTACATGAATGAAATCATGTAGAATTTCTCTTTTGGTGGTTGGTTTATTTCACTTAGCATATTGTCTTCAGGACTCATCCATGTTGTAGCTTATGTCATAATTTCCTTCCTCTTAAGACTGAACAATATTCCACTGTATGTGTACCCTATCTTTTGTGTATTCATCCAGTGATGGATACTTGGGTTGCTTCCACTTTTCAGCTGTTGTGAATAATGCTACTATGAGTGTGCAAATATTTCTTTATGTCCCTGCTTACAATACTTTTGGCTACACACTCAGAAGTGGAATTGCTAGATTATATGCTAATTCTACTTGTCATATTTTGTCTCTAGTGGACTTTTGCAATAGCCCCCCCCCCTTTGCCCTCTATCTCTCCTTCATGTCAAATGTATTCTCCCCACTGTTGGCAGAGTTTACTTTTTAAATACAAATATGATTTTTGTCCTTTGCCTGATTAAAGCCTTTCAGTGGCTCCTGATTAGGTAACGATGACATCCAGACCTGTAAGCACAGCACCCAGGGATCTTCATGATACACTCCTTTGCTTGTCTTGCCTTATCTCCTAACACTCTCTCCTAAATGTTCTATCACAAAACTTAACTTATAATCTGACATCCTACACTTATCAAATGGTTTGATTAGCTCACTAAACAAATGTTTACAGACCACCTGCTGTTCTGGGCATGACAGCTACAGTAGTAAACAAAACAAAGTCCTTACTCTCATGAGTTTTCCATTTTGGTGAGTCTTGGTGGTGTTGATGGAAGGCCGTAAACAAATAAACAAATAATATGTCATGTGGCCATAACAGCCACACAGAATATAAAGGGGCACAGAGAATGCTGGGGGTGGAGAAGAGGGAGGCTGCTATTTTGGATAAAGTCATCAGGGAATGAGATGACTTTTGAACAGAGAACTGAAAATAAGAGAGGAAGCCATGCGGATATGTGGGCGATGGCATTCTTGGCAGAGGTTGCAGTGCTTTGGGGTAGGAACAACATAGCAAGAGCAACAGGGGGCCAGGATGGTTAGAAGGAGTGGGCCAAAGGAAACGTGGTAGAAGATGAGATCAGAGAAGGAGAACAGAAATCCAATCACGTAGACACTTAAGGTCATAGCAAGGGTTTGGATTGCTCTGAGATGGAAAAGTACTGGAGAGTTCTGAGGAGGGACAGGATATGACAGCATTCTGAAAGAACCTCTTCCAATACACACACATGGTCGAGGGCAGATATGGAAGTACAGATGCCAGATAGAAGTCCATTAAAATAATCTAAGCAACAGATAATGGTGATTTGGACAAGAATGGCTATGATGAAGGTGGTGAGATGTCAGATTCTGTATATAATCTGAAAGTAGAGTGGATGTGATTTGCTGAGGAATTGGATGCAGAATGTGAGTAGAAAGGAAGGATGGCTCCAAATTTGTGGTGCATCAACCAAATGGAATAACATGGCACCATCAAAACCATAATTATGAAGACTCCAGAAATATGGACAAGTATTTATAATGAAAAATGAGGTGAAAATAATAGAGTTAAGAACAGTATGTTCCCAGTGATTACAAATAGTAATAAGCCAAAATGAGAATAATTCTATAATAAATACATTTTCAAAATTATGCCTTAAGTCCAAAGCAACGCTGGCAAAAGGTTAGCATGCCCTTTTCAGGACTTGGCTATCAGGTAACTCTCTTGATCTGAGTGAACAAGAAATAAAATCACAGAATTTAGATATGGATGAGGGGTGGGTAGAGATCACCTGGTACGGTCCTCTTCTCTTACAGGTGACTGAATTGAAGCCTCCAAATGTTAAGGGGTTCCATAAGGTCACACTGTTAATTACAAGCAGAGCCCAAACTAATGTTGCTGCCTACTCCCTCTTGATCCATTAGTTCTTGTATGTCCTTGCACCTAGTATTATTTTCTGTTTTTGAAATTATCCCAGAAGTGTATTTCTTATAGTTCACCGAAACCTTGCTTCGTGGTGATTTATTTAAAATCACTATACTTACACAGACTTGTTTGTATGCAAAGTGTACCCTATTTTCAAAGTCGAGAAGACATGAAATGTCTTTTTCTCTGCAAAGTCTTGCACAACATGTGAATCCTAATATTACACCTTCAAATGCCGAAACTTGGTAAATCCCATATGTGCATAACAAATGCTTACTCCACATTTTTCAGGGTCTCTGATTTATTCAGCAGGGCAGGTTATTAATAACTCCATAATGTTGGGTGAGATAACATTACCTGTTGTAATAAATGAGTCTGGAAGTAAAGTCAAAAATTGGGAAAACCCCCCCAAAACCCCAAGATCTTACATTTATTACATTTCCATCAATATCCTACCCCTATTACTAAGGTATTTGAGTAAATATTACAGAGGAATGGGATAACCAACTCCCAGTAGGATTGGTTACATATCTTTCAGATAAGTTCAGATACTGCAGAGAGAGAGAGAGAATAATGATTCTTGAAAAGAATGCAGACCCAGATACTCATATTAATGAATTTATGATATTGAGGCAGCACAAGGTAGCAGAAAGAGCTTTAGGCTGGAACACACAGCATACCTATGTCCTAGTCCTTGTTCTACCACTATGGTACGCTTACAGAGTTGACTCATTCGATCTAGAATACCTCATGCTTACATTCTGCTTACAAATATATACTGAGCTCCTACTAAGTCACAGACCGTAGCAGGCACTGAGAAGCCAACTCGATATCCATGTTCCCTTCCTTGCTCACAGAGCCCTGATTTTATTTGGAGAGACCAAGTGCTCAGCTAAATACTCTCTTTCCCAGTCTTCCTTGCAGGTGGAGGTGGCCATGTGACATCGTTTTGGCCAATGAGACAGAAGTAGAAGACAGCTGGGGTTTACATAGAGGGCAGAGGTCCCTGGGACGCAGAGAAGTCTTGGTTTCTTCTTACGAGGAGTTTGGGACCTGTTTCTCTCTGTCATCAACAAGTTTCATGATAAAGGAAGGGTACCCTGCTCAGCCTGTGAGAAAGCTTATTGGAAGAGGTGATTTTTTTTTTTTTTTTTTTTGGGTTGGAGTCTCACTCTGTCATCCAGACTGGAGTGCAGTAGCCGCTCCCATCCACTGCAGACTCGACCTGCTGGGCTCCGGGGATCCTTCCACCTCAGCCTTCCGAGTAGCCGGAATGACAGGCACGCACTACCACGCCCGGCTGATTTTTTGATTTATTGTAGAGATGAGTTCTGGCCAAGTTGCCAAGGCGGGTCTCGAACCCGCGGGTTCAGGCAATCCATTCACCTCAGCCGCCCAAAGGGGCGGGATTACAGACTGAGCCACGGAGCCCGGCTTGGAAAAGGTGATTCTTAAACTAGGTCATGAAATATCTCTGGGCTTTTGGTTTCTCATTTATAAAACAAGAGGACTGAACTAGATTTACTGTTTATGTCTTGAGTTAAAATTAAAAACACCGTTTAAAAAAATCTTATAAATATAGAAGAAATTTAAAAGAGTAAAACGCCGTATTCTATTTGGCATAATAAACAGGGCATTGGATATGTGTGTGTTTGCACGCATGTGCATATGACAAATTCGACAACTTCAAAATCTGATACTACAGCCCAGGGCAAAGAATGCGATTTACTGTAAACCGTAGACCTAAAATGTACAGAAGTTATTTCTGTTAATTTGTTTTTGGATCCATTTTTTAAAGTCCTTCTTCCTTGGGCAAAACTCAAATTGCAAAAATTCCAAACAGTAGGGAGAACTGATTTCCTGTTAATAGAGGTGAGAGAGTGGAAGGAAGTGAATCTGATCAACTGAGAGAAAAGGCGGGGAGGATTAACTTGACAACATCATGACCTGAGAGGATAGTCTCAAAAGGCAAATGCAACTTGACTCCCTTTTAGTGGAGATGAGAACTAATTTCGTCTAAAGCTTTCTAGTGAACAGAATGTTTTCATATCCCTTATCTTATTTGATCCTCACAACAACCTGACAGGGAAGCATTATTAATATCCTTATTTGACAGAAAGACAGCTGATAGCATCTGCTCAAGGTCAGGCAGCATAAACAAGTGGTGAACTTGGACTCAAATATTCCAAACACCATATTCTTTTTATGATTACAGGACTGCCTCAAACTGCAATTGAACAAAAAGAAAATAATTTGCTCATCTTTTAACAACAAAAATATCCGCGCAAAGGTTTGCTACATCAAATAATTAAACAACAAAATCTTAGTGAGACAGCTATTAGACAGCTTTCTGTCTCAGTCTTTTATTTCAGTGACTATAATTTGAAGCCCAGCATGGGGAATTTGAAAGTGGGATTACAGGAAATAATCACAGAGTAAGGGGGCTTCCATTAGTCAGGATAGGCTAAGTGCTTTAACAAAGAACCAGCCATTCTTAACACAATAAGTTTATTTCTCACTGCCAAAATGTGGATATTCCTGATCAGGCAACTCTGCTGAGTGGCTTTCATATAAGTGGTAACTTAAGGATTGCAGACTTTCTACCTTGTGACACCCACATCTTCTCACATGACCAATGTCACTATGCAAAGGAGAGCAGGCATGAGGCTGCACCACATATTTAACCAACTGCCTTGGTGTGACCGAGACACACATATCATTTTTGCTTGCATTCCATTGGCTAGAACTAGTCACCTGACCCCTATTTAGAAGAAAGTGAGGTTGGAGAATGTAGTCCCTGGCTGGGCAGCTGCTTCCCAGTATCAAAGCTACAAAATAGATTTGGCATCAGCGGTCTCTGCTGTAGACCTCAAAGTAACTGGACATGTGGATTTTCTCACTCTACCAAAACCTGGAGAGGCCTACAATAATTGTTCCATTGCCGCGATCTAGAAAGAAAGCATTTGCATCAGAAATATTTGCAGAGTTGAAGGAGACTTGCACCTTCAGCACTGGCTCAGGTATAAGTAATAGCTAATACAGAAGTTGTTAAAGCCAGGAAAATATTGGGAAGACTCTGTGCTTTAGAGATGCATTCTGAGTAGTATTTAGTGCCCACTTTATGTGGTAGGTTTAGAAGCACAAAGTCATGGAGGCCACGTGTGTAAGGGATTCTGTGGTTCCTAGATTCACTTTCCCCCTTTCTATTTTGCCTTTTGCCCTAGGCGACTTCCCTGATTGTACGACATTACAAGGCTGCTAGCCCTAGCTGGGTTTAGCCAATGGGAAGCCTGGCAGGAGACTGGAAGAAGGGAGGAGAGAAGACCAGGGATTTGTGCCCTTGACTCCATTCCTGCAAAATAGCCTTAGGTTTACCTTGTCCTATGTAAGCTTATTGCTCCTCTCAAGCTTCTGTGCTTTACCTGGTTCTTGCTCCTCTGAGGTTCTGATAACTTCTCTCTCCTGGGGTGATAATACTTCTACTATTGCCAGCCAGGATTTCTGTACCATCTCCTGTGGTATCCCCACATCTCAATTACACTTTTGTTCTCGGTTTGTTTGCAAAAAAAAAAAAAAAATTCGAATTTGATTTTGCCATTTGTTTTTATGTGTTGCTTTCCTTTTCCAAATCTGTTAGCATTATGTTTTTAGCCCCAAGCAGCAGAGGTCAGTTCTCTGTATAAACTAAAAGAATCCTTTTGTATTGTTCTTAGCATTTTTCATAAGCCTCAGAGATTCAGGGCTTTAGTATCCTGGACTTTGTTCTTACAGGGCTTTGCTAGACTTTGTGCATTCAGTCTTGACTATGTGTCCCTCGTTCCCTCTGCTTGTACATGCCCTTTGAAAATTTGAGCTCATCAGCACAGTACCCACCCAGTCACATGTCCCTCATCATTGCTCCCTGGATCTTCTAAAAGAAGAAATTGCTAACAAGGCAAGTGGAGGAGTCATCAAATGTTTTGCTTTTTGCAAAATGAGAGTTCCATCAGATATCAAAAAAGCTGAATTAGGAAGAAGCCAGTATAGGAGGTAAAAACTTGTTCTGAGACTTCCTGTGTTACCAGAGAAATTCAGATACACTGGATATCTAAATTCAACTGCTCTTGGTCTAATTCGTTTTCTTCCCCGAGTCTTTTAGAAGTCTGAATTTTCTTTTTCTTTTTTTCTTTTTAGTTTTACCTGGTTTTATCTCAGCTCCGTGCTGAGTCATCTCCCTTCCCTAATTCCTTCCACTCTCCAAGGAAGATTTTGTTCGATTTCCAGTTCCTTCTCTGGCCTATACTTTTTTGATCCTGCTTGTCTAAAAAATCACTTTCTTGTGGCCTCGCCTGGTGCAGAACCTACTCTTTCTTTTCATCTACTTCCTTTTGTTTTCTTAGGAGGCACTGCAGTAGAGTGGTAAACAATGAAAAATTTGAGTCTGATAAAAGTGGGCCTGAGTTTCGCTTTCTAGGTGAATGACCTTGGTGAGGTTACGGAACCTAATTCTCAGTTTCTTCATTTGTGAAATGGAGATAATAAAGAGGATTTTATGAGGATTAAATAGAAAATGAATGTACATTGTATGTCACATGGGGAGCACTCAGTAAACATTGGTTATTTTTATTTTTAATTTTTTTTTTTGAGTCGGAGTCTCACTCTGGGTCGCCCAGGCTGGAGTGCAATGGCATGCTATGGCTACTGCAGCCTCGACCTGCTGGTCTCAGGTGATCTTTCTGCCTCAGCCTTCCAAGTAGCTGGAACTACAGATGCATGCCACCATGCCTGGCTAATTTTTTTGATTTATTGTAGAGACAAGGTCTCAACCAAGTTGCCCAGGCTGTTCTCGAACCCCTGGGCCCAGGCAGTCCTCTAGCCTTGGACTACCAAAGTGCTGGGATGGTTATTCTTATTATAACACTCTGAGTATTACCCAGGTGCCAGGGTTCTAGATTGGAAATTGTTCAGAGTGGACCTGAGGTCATTATGTCCCTTCTGGAAGACCCTGGAAGTATTCTTGTTTGTTCATTGATGACTGATGCCCTTCAATTTGTTCTGATTATTACTCTATGTAGCGCAGAGTCACCTAAAATATGTACATAAAATCAATATTTATGGAGTATCTTATAAATATCAGATATTGTGCCAGACAATGCTTAAGACATTTTCTACAAAAAAAGGTTAATGCCAATTATAGGATCAGACACAGGCAGTGAATACATGTGTTTTATATAAGACAATCTTCAACTCTTTTATCTCCTTTAACTTTTGACTTGTTTTAATCATCTGACTATAGGCAGTCTTTTCTGAAAAGATACAAAAAAGAAGTTACGAAAAAGCAACAATAGATAGGTGAAATTGAGATGGAGGATATCATTTTAAAGTCACCTGTTTTTAGTACTCTTTGCTTATCAAAAGACAACATTTACTTTGAATAAATATAATTTCAAATGACTTTTTAATGGACTTTTGGGTCTTGATAAAGTTGCACGTTTGCTCAGGTTATATTTACTCTCTAATCCTGTTCCTACAGACTTGTTCCAACTCTTTCCCTCCTCCGTGGGGACCTGGCCCAATTTTCTGATTCTATGGGCTTTCCAATTTGCATTTAAGCTCCTTATGCCATGCTTGTCACCTGGTTGATATATCTAGGTTTAGCCACCTTCAATTGTTTCTTCCCCCATTTAAAATTTTCCTAACCTTTCATATATTCCAGGACATTTGCCTTTTTTTTTCTTTTTGAAATATTATATGAGACTCTGACAATTTTGGAGCTGGAGAGGACTTCTAAAAGTCACCTATTTTGCATCAGTTTGGAATGTTCTTGGCTGCAAGTAACAGGATCTGCAAATAAAGTGGTTAAAGCAATAGGAGTGCACATTTTTCATGTACCACTAAAACTGAAAATAGGTTTTCCCTGGGTTGTTTCAAAGGTTTAACAAGGTTAACAAGGACCCTGGCTCTTCTAGTCTTTCCATGCCTGATCTTCAGTGTATTTGCAATGTCTCTTCTCAAGGTCTAGGCAAGCTGCAGCAGCTCCAATATCACAGTCTCACATTTCAGCATCTCAAGAAGAAGGCAGTGGACAGGGCAAACAGGACCCTCTCATGAAGCCTTCTCTTTTACCAGGAAGGACAAACTTTTCCTGAAGGTTCTCAGCAGACTTCCCCTTAATCTCATTGGCTGTAACCTAATTGCAAGCCTGCCTTTAGACTAATCAGTGTCAAAAATAATTTGCCATCCTTGGCTTAAGCCAATCATAATCTCTTAGGGGCAGGCACATTGCGACCTACAAACAATCATGGCTCTGTTATCTAGGAAGGAGATGAAAGGACTGTTGGAGAAACACCTGGATAGTCTCCACATTCCTACACTCACCATCATTTATAGATGAGAAATCTGAGGTCCAGTGAGGTTAAGGACTTCGCTGAAGACCCATACCTAGAATGTGTCAAAACCAAGACTATGCCCTTGATCTTATGTTCTAAAATTAATTCCTCCATTTTACAATTTGTAAAGTAACCTTTTACCATAAAAGTTTTGGGGAAGGAATGGAAGTCAGTGGGTAGTCTGGTCAAGGGGAATTTCTTTTCCTGTTTCCATGTTCCAGACATATAGGGTGACAGACTTGTCATGTCCAGATTTGTGAGGTTAACAATACATTCATTCAACAAATATTTATCACTTTCTTACAATATGTTAGGAATAGTGTTAGGTGCTAAACATAAAGTTTATTTGGCTCACTTTTCATAATTGCCCCTTCAACTATTAAGTGTAAATGTAGGGGTAGAATTGTAGAAACCATTGTAACTGGGGACAGAGATAACATATATTTCTCAAAGCCTATTTTATTTTCCTCTTTCTAGTTACATAGGAAGACTACATTTCCCAGCCTCCTTTGCAACTAGGTTGCACCATGTTGTGGTTGGCGTCAGGCCAATGGGACGTGGGCAGAAGTAAGTATTCCATTTCCAAGTCTGGTTATAAAACCTTTGTGCTCTTAACTGGGAGCAGAGTCATCTCTACTAGTCATTTTTTTTTTTCCTCTAGGCTGGATTATCAAACAGCATATCCACCTTTTTTTCCCTCTGGCTTCACGGTTTAGAAAATTAATAACTTTGGGGATAGTCTTCAACTCTCTTAGCTTTTTAACTCTTTCCCATGGGTTCTTTTTAATGAATGGATTCTTTTTCTTTTTTTTTAACCTTAACTTTTTTAAAATGAGGAAAAATGTTTCTTTTCAAATCTGAAACAGAATTCAACTTTTCCATCCAGAGGGGAGTGTCTGGAAGTGGCAGCCTTGTTAGTGGAGATTCAAGCCCAGTCAGAGAGAGTGGAGAAGGGCCTTAAGCCTCAGATCAGAATTGGGTTTAGTTGTTTTTAATTCCCTTCCAGTCTTGAGATTCTGTATTCTCAAGCATCTGTCCTATTTGTGCCTCCTAACTCCACAATTCAATGGGGAGAGGAAAGTGAAAACAAGATAAATCTAAGACTTTTAAAAGCTGTAAGTTCTTCACTTTTACAATTGGGATAGCAAACCCAACTTCAATGGGTTGTTGGAAGGATTCAGTGAGATAAGACTTCATACTTTAAAATAAGTATTTGTAATACTTAGAGCTTAACAATGATGTTATTGAAATTATCATGTCGCTGTTGTTGAGAGGCACCAGAATGCAGTTGTTAAGAACCTGGACCTCAGAGCCAGACTGCCTGTATTCAAATCCCTGCTCAGTCATCTGCTTGCCACATCATTTGCATACATCACTCAGTCTCACATTGCACATTGTCCCCATCTGCAAAATGACAATGATAATACTTTGTGCTTCACAAAGTTGTTGTGAGCATTGAGTTAATCCATTTAAAATGCTATGTTAAGGCATAGTTAAGTACCCCAAAATGTTGACTGTTGGTGTGGTAGTTTTGAGTTCCTCCAGCTGTTGCCTCTTTTTCTCAAATGAAACAGCATAGCATTAAATAGCCCTCATGACCTGAGCCAAATGACATTGGACCTTTTGAGCTCTTCATCTTAAACCATGAAAAATCTTTGTCTTGGTTTCCTACATGCAATTTATTCTTGCCATGTCTTATAGCTCTCTGTCTGTGCTTGGCATAAACAGTAGGTTCATAATCAATCACATATTAAAATTCTATGCCTGCCCTTTCAGGTTTTGTATATCTCATATTTAATATGAAATGTTTGGTTTTGTGACTATTTCACATGTTTCAGGATTCAAAAGTGCTAAATCATTTCTAAATGCTATGTAATACTTATTTAAATAAAAGCCACATTCTTATAAAAATTGAGGAAAAAATAAATTGTTGACCTTTGAAAAGTTAGCATACCATCGGACGTTTTATAGTTTATATTTCTCTTCAACTGATGACTTCTGAGTTAGCGCTTCAGTGTTAGTCATTGGCTACAAATAAAATATTTTATAAGTACTGGAAATTGAATTACAATCTTAATTAATATATCATTAAAATGCATGGAAACATTGAAAAGATATCAAAGATAACCAGTGACCTATGTAGAATATGGAAAAATTATCCAGTTTCTAGACCATTTATAACTGATTTGGACATAAAAGAAAGATAAACTACAATAGCTTTTAAATCTTTTGCACAGACAATAAATATCAAGTCCATGAGTCCTTATAATTTGTTGTTACAACGCACAATATTACATGTTTAAGTTAACCTGCTACACATTTCATTCAAGGTGACATACTTGTGAGGAAGATTGAGACTGGGAAGATAAAAGTGAGAGATTGACTTTCACTCCATCTTCTCAGTTTAATAGGTACTAAGTCCAAAATGTTTCAAGGAGAACTAAGTTAGTGGAAGAATCCAGAGAAGCTAGTTATTCATGAGGCCTTATGTTGCTTTTATCTTCTTAATCCAGGAGGATGGGAGACCAATATTGGTTGTCATAACACAATGAGTTAATGTCACGCTTAGAAAATGTATACGGTTGGGACTTTAACATCAAATTAGATCTAGATTTGAGTTTTGGCTCCATTATTTCCTAGCTATGAACTTGTGGCATCAAAGTTTCCTCATCTGTAAAATGTGGATAACAACAGTCCCTATTTCTGTAGCTATGAGAATTACAAAGCACATTTCAATAGACCTGAATCATAGTAAAGGCAAAACAAATGTATCTATTATCGTCATTACAGTCAGTCATGTTAGGTAAGTCATTTCAGCTCTCTGTTCCTCAGTTTGCCTTGTAAGCCAAAATGAGCATGACTATTTATCACATTCAAGGGCATGAGACTGCATTAGGTGACCTCCCAAGGTCATGTCCCATGATACTTGGATAAAGGTGTATGTGTGTGTGTAAAGATAGATAGATGATAGAGAGATAGATAGATAGATAATTATGCTCCACTTGTCTTGAGCATAGAGCATAGGGGTAAAGCTGACCTCTAATAAGAATCAGGATATGGACATGTGGGCAAAGTCAGCTCAGTGATGAACTAATTGACATTCTCTTTCCCTTATACCCCATATTCAATGTATTATTCATTAAACAAATGCATAACTAATATATACTGAGTGCCAGATATTCACCAGGCACTATTTTAGGAACTGGAGGTAGAACAATGAAAATATAAACCAGAGAAAACAAAACCTCAAAATCTCTGCTTGCTTGCAGATCATTTTCTACTGTAAGACATAGACAATAAACAAACAAGTAAATGAACGACATCATCAAGTCCTATGAGCTGTATTTTTAAAGTATAACTCAAATCTGACCATGCTCACTGTCTTTCCTGCCGCCACCATAAAAAGCACCATCATTTTTGGTCAAATCACCATCAACTTTCTAACTGGTTGTCCTGTGCTCACTCCTGGTACCCCAATGTCTGTGCTCCATCTAGCAACATATGTGGATGTTAATCACAGTACTCCTCCCTTACTCAAAACCCATAAATGGCTGCCCATCACACTTGAGGCAAAAGTCAAGTCTTCCCATATGTGATCTAGCCCTTGGCTACTTCTCAATGTCTTCCTACCACTCACGCCTTTCTTCTGTCACTCCGGTCATGCTGGTTGTCTTGTCCTTCCTCGGACATGCCTTTGCATTTTCTGTCTTCTCTGCCTGGGGTGCACTTTCCCTGTAGCTGTCTCTGTCACCTCATTTGAGTGTCAGTTCTTCAGAGGTCTTTCCAACTACCCTTTTCGGAATAAGCTCTCCAACCCATCTCTCCTTAGTCCCATCCTGCTTTATTTTATTACAATTTACTGAGCACTTACTACATGCCAAGCACTGCAGTGAGCCTTGAATGTTCATTGTTTTCTCTAATCCTGACAATAATGCCAAGATATAAAAATAAATGTTATTCTGATTTTTCGGAGGCAAAAACTAGGGTGCAGAGCAGTCAGGTCAGTGATGGATTTGGGATATGAACCCCACCTGTGTGACAGTCAGACTACTATGTGTGCAGCGCTCCCCCCAGACAGCTTTTCCTTAAGATGATTCCTTTGGTTCTTGGAGCCTTTTTAAAAATGTTCTTTTAATCTTCCCTAAGAGTCCTCATTCTGACGTGTTCGTTTACCCCATCACTGTGAGTCTTTGAAGATGGAGATCGTCTTATTCGTTTTTGCGTCTCCACCATCCAGCAGAGACTCTGGCAGGTGTTACACATTCTGTAAAAGTCCATGGCACTGACCTCTATTAAAACGGAATCAACGCTGGGAGGGGTGTTCTAGGCAGAGTGCGGAATCAGTCATTTCTTCCTCCTCCCGACCTTCTCTCAGACTTCCTCCTTCATGCTGTGTTGATGCCACACTGTTCAAAAGTTTTCCGGGATGTGAATTCTTAAAACTAAAGATGATAAATAACAGTTCCAGAAACAGATTCTATTTGACTCTGCTCTGGTCTCTGAACAGACTTCAGAGCGGCAGTGGGTGGGTGGCCAGACTGGGAGTGGCTCTTATTTCTGAGTTAGGTGGACTTAAAGAATGTACTCATTGTGTGTACACAGAGACACACATGCCTACTTTTTATATACAGAGAGAAGCAAAGCAAAAGATGTTTCACATTTCTCCTGCTCTAACCACAGTGTGTTGTTTTAGTTTACTGGAGTGAGTGATTATCCACTCCACAGAAAATTACTATTTTGGCTTTTTGTTGAAGGGTGGTTTGTTCTACAGTAGAAAAGTACAAAAAGGCTAAGTTTCCAGAAGAAGTATTTTTGTCATATAGCAGAGCACCAGGGCGTGGAATAGAATGCTGGCTTAAGGGCCTGAAATCCTGCACTTATACTCTCTGTCCTGGACAAATTGTCAGCTTGGGGGTAGGTCCCCTTCTGAGTTTTCAGTGTCGTTCTTGGGATTATTGCTCATCTGTAAAAGAAATGTTTAAAAAGTAACCCTGGCCTTCCATTTTCCGCTCTGTAATCTGACCTAGAGTAACTCTTGGGAACTAAGGGTGCAGGCTTGGGAGTCAGATGGACCCGAGTCGAGTCTCAGTTTTGTTACTGAGGCTGGAGAGAGATTCAGGCTCTGAAAGTTCCTGTTCCCTCCTCTGTGAAGTGGAGATGGTCATCGTGCCCACATTACGGGGTTGCTGTGAGGATTAGTGAAGAGGTTCATATAAGCGGTTTGGCATTTGACACATGGCACACCATTGACAAGTGCTGACTGTAAGAGTGGCAGCAATAGTGATCATCACCAGAGCAATGTGCCAGAATATGGGGCAAGGAGGAGATGGGAAGCACAGAGCCGAGGACGCCGTCCCTGACCTCAAGGAGATAAAACGTATAATGCATTAAAACAGAAAATGCCAATCTGAATTGAGCGAGGGTTGGGGGGGCAGAGAGTGGCAATATCAGGACTCAGAGGAGGGTGAGTATCCCTCAAGCTGACATGGTCAACAGACACTTCTTAGAGGTGGTGGAAGAAGAACTGGGCCTTAATAGGTCTGGGTGGCAGGAATGAAGATGGTGAGATCTTCAGGAGAGGATGTGACAGGCTTTCAGAGGTCAGTGTACAGACTGCATTGATAGAACAGAGGGTTTTAACTAAAATATAACTGGGGTGAAGACCTACTTTTTTTCTCAGGGAATACAAATCTATCATCGTTATTTTCTTTCTACCCAAAGTTCTACATCTGAAATTTTCTTTCGTGAAGAGCTGGCTAGATATCTGCATAATATCTGCATTGTTCTGCAGTGTGTAATTTATGGACATACCCTGGACTGGCTGGGAGCAGGGGACAGTGAATGGGTACAGAGAAGCTAACGCCAGGTTTACAGCACTGCAGTCACGTCATGTACACATGGAATTTGGCTGGAGAGTGCTGGAAGGAGATTCCTCCCTGCTATGTCTCCTGTACCAGCTTTCCCTGATGGCTATGGTTCAGGTCTGCTACAGTGGCCAGCCAGAAGTCCACATGTCCAGAGTTGTTCTGTTGAATAGGTCATGAGTACATGTGCTGAGACTCATGGTTTGCTGAGATTCTGTAGCAGGGTACATTATTAAGGAAACACACACAAACACAAAAGACTAGCTAAGTTAGCCATCTGCTTTTCCCACCCTGCCCATGCCTAGGTAGCAAGGCCAACACTCGGTTTTTGAAGACCCACTGAGGGAAACTGTGGTGAAAGAAAGAGCTTTTGGTCAGGGAAGGTAGGAGTGGTCATTTAAGACTGGGGAGAAGTGTGGAGATGGGGTGCCAGCGACTAATGCCCTGAGGAGCATCCCAGATCAGGGCATGACTGCACGATGCCACATCCATCTTGCTTTAGAACCACTCCTGCCAGTGTGTCTCTGGGCCCACCTGTAGTATCCATGAGATGGATGGTAGAGATCTATGTTCAGCAGACACAGAATAAAGGGGCAGTGGTAATGATGGCAGCCACTGTGGTGCAATGAGTTGTCTCCCGCTCCAGTTGCCTGGCTTGTTAACTCCAGAATTCTTGAATTACCCAATGGAGGGAGAGAGAGAGTCCCTTTCTCCACCCCTCACCCCCACCATTAACTCCCGCAGTGTTTCCCACCAGCCAGGAGAAAGTTGAGGGGGTGAGAGGATGGAAGCAGGTATCATTTGATTTCAAGAAATGAAATATTGTGACATGTCCTGAAAGGTGCAGGAAGCGACCAGAGGGGCGGCTCCCAAAATGGCGCCGACGCACAGGACAACAAAGGCCCTCGGTCTGGCCTCTGCGAGCACAATTCCCATCGCGTGTCAATTTCAAACCTTCCCGCGTCAATTTCAAACCTTCCCACTCGTGTCAATTTCAAACTTCCCCTGTGCTCAATTTCAAACTTCCCCTGTGCTCAATTTCAAACCTGCAAGCCTCGAATCAGTACCCAGCTTTGTTATGCGTCCAATAGGACCATAACACGGCATTGGCCTCACCCTACTCCCATGCAGCTCCTCCAATAGGAGCATAGCACGGCCCCTTCTGGCCCCTGTTGGGCTGATAAATACAGCCCTCTCCCCGCAACTCTCTCTCTCGGTCTCTCTTTCTCTCTCTCTCTGTCTCTCTGTCTCTCTCTCTCTGTCTCTCTGTGGCTCTCTCCCTCTCTGCAGCTCTCTCTCCGCCTCTCTCCCACTTCCTCTCTCTCTTCCTCTCTCTTTCTCTCTCTCTTTTCCTTTTCCTCTGTAACTGCCCCTTTAATAAATCTCTTGGTTCAGACCGGGTGTGGAGTCATTACTGGTGCCAAACTTCTTACATGTCCTGCACCCTGGATTTGAGGACTGCATTCTTTGCCTGCTATACTTCTCTTCTTCAGTTAACTGTTAACCATTGAGTTTGTTTTTGCTTTCTTCCTTGCTTCCCACCAATGCTTCATGTGAAAAGCCCAGGCTAGCTAACTGTTCAAGAAGGTAGCAGAGTCTCCTAGGTCTCATTATGGTTTGAGAACAGAGATTGTCTAGGACCCTAACCAGGTGACAAGTACGTAAGTAAGTAAGGCATGTATACTTACCATGCCCTGACATTTGACTGCCTCAAGGTTGTGGGGTCATATTAGCATTGCAGAATTTACAAAGCAAATGTTAAGAACGGTTCTCTGACCCTTGAATTCCTTGGCCAGACCGAAGTAGCCGGGCTTGGTGGCTCAGCCTGTCATCCCGCGCTTTGGGAGGCTGAGGTCAGTGGATTGCCTGAGCCCGCGGGTTTGAGACCCGCCTGGGCAACTTGGCGAGGTCTCATCTCTACAATAAATCAAAAACAAGCCAGGCGTGGTAGCGCGCGCCTGTAGTTCCAGCTCCTTGGAAGGCTGAGGCGGAAGGATCGCCGGAGCCCAGCAGGTCGAGGCTGCGGTGACCAG